>NW_020664447.1:55632308-55672667 GCF_002925995.2 Terrapene triunguis
CGCCTTGCTCTGGTCAGCACTGCCGACTGGGATGTTAAAAGTCCCGTTGGCGGTGCTGCCCAGCTAAGGCAGGCTAGTGCCTACCTTTTCCAACACCGTGCTGTGCCCCGGAAGCTGCCAAAAGTGGGTCTGGCTTCTAAGCGGGGGGGGCCACGGAGCTCCACGCGTTGCCCCCACTCCGAGCACCGGCTGTGTACTCCCATTGACTGGAAACTTGGGGTGGTGGTGCTTGCACACCTTCGCCTAGGAGCCAGACCTGCTTCTGGCCGCTTCTGGGGCACAGTGCGTTCCATGGTGCCAGGACAGGCAGGAAGCCTGCCTTAGCACCCCCGCTGCGCCGCTGACCGGGAGCTGCCGGAGGTAAGTCCGCGCCTCAACCCCAAACCCCAACCCCCTGCCCCCGTCTGAGCCTCCCCCCAAACCTGGAATGCCTTCCTGCACCCCAAACCCCTCATCCCCGGCCCCACCCCAGAGCCTGCACCTCCAGCCCAGAGCCCTGACCCCCTCCTGCACTCCAACCCCCTGCCCCAGCTCCGAGCCCCACCCCAAACCTGGAGCCTCTCCTGCACCCCAAACCCCTCATTCCTGGTCCCACTCCAGAGCCTGCACCCCCAGCCCAGAGCCCTGACCCCCTTCTGCACTCCAACCCCCTGCCCCAGCTCAGAGCCCCCTCCCACACCCTGAACCCCTCATTCCCGGCCCCACCCCAGATCCCTCACCCCTGCACCTCAACCCTCCAACCCCCTGCCCCTGTCCTGAGCCCCTTCCACACTCCAAACCTCTCATCCCCAGCTCCATTGGGTCGCGGGTATCAACAATTTTCTTCAACTGGGTCCCCGGAAAAGAACTTTGAAAACCACTGAGCTAGCTCAATGGAAGACTTCTTAACGGGGTGGCTTTTTCACACCCCAGTGCAGGGGCAATGCGTGGGGGGGCATGCAGGGTCACACCCCTGACCGACAAAAGTTTTGCTGACAAAGTGCTAGTGTACACATACTTTAGTTTTCAGTCTCTTCATTCTTGTCATATAATTTTATAAGTTTTCCAGTCACCATGGTCCTGCCTGCAATAGTTTTTTTGCCTAGAGTTAATTGATTGCTAATTAACTCAAGATAGCTGATGCCTTTGTAAAGGCTAGTGTGGACACTCCCAGGTTGCAAACCTTTCTTCTTTACCTTGACTGAGCCCCTTGGCTGTGTCTTCACTAGGAAGAAAGGTATATATTTAACCAGTGTTAAACAAACACATGTTAACTTACCTGTGTTAAAATCCTAGTGAAGGCAGTCACTTGTCGTTTTAACTTCTATTAGCGTGTTGAGCTTGGCAACCACAAGTATAGCAGAAAATAGGTTTGTAATGTGGAACAAACAATTGGGGAGTGTACTGGTTAACATTTACAAATGTGTTATCTACAATGTAAAAAGGGGAAGAGGACAACTTTTTTTTTTTAAGGTCGTACAATGTTGAGGGTTTACTTTTTGTCCATTATAAAAATTATACAAGTGTAATTTTTTTTTAATTTACTGTTTAGGGTTATTTATTTATAACTGAGGATGCCTTAGCTGTATACAGGGTGACCAGATGTCCCGATTTTATAGGAACAGTCTCGATTTTTGGGTCTTTTTCTTATATAGGTTCCTATTACCCCCCACCCCGTCCCAATTTTTCACACTTGCTGTCGGGTCCCCGGCCCCCCGGGGGGGGGGGGGGCGCGGCAAGTGGGGCAATTTGCCCCAGGCCCCAGGCTCTGCAGGGGCCCCCACGAGAATGTCTGAGACTCCCCCTCCTGGCCCCGCCTCTGCCTTCCCCCATCTCCCGGCGCCTCAGTGTGCTGCGTCCAGGAGCGGCCTTGGACAGCGCTGCAGCAGTGTGGCTCTGGCAGGCTCCCGCTCAGAGCCGCATGGTATAAAGGGGCGGGGCTGCGAGCTCCAGCGGGCCGAGAGGCAGGAGCTCAGGTCCCACCAGAGCCACGCTGCTGCAGCGCTGTCCAGGGCCGCTCCTGGACACGGCTCGCTGAAGCTCCGGGAGAGGGGGGAGGTGGGGTAAGCGGCATGGTAAGGGGCTGGGAGGGTTGGATAAGGGGCAGGGAGTCCCGGGGACAATCAGGGGACAGGGATCGGGGGGGTTGGATGGGGCAGAGGTTCTGGGGGGGGCGGTCAGGGGACAGGGATCAGGGGGTTGGATCGTGGGCATTCCGGGGGTCTGTCAGGACTCGGTGGGGGGGTGGATAGGGGTCGGGGCAGTCAAGGGACAGGGAGTGGTGGGGGGTGGGGTCCCGGGGGGGTGGTTGGGAGGGGTCTCGGGGGGTGGTCAGGGGACAAGCAGCAGGATGGGTCGGGGATTCTGAGGGGGACAGTCGGGGAGCAGGAAGTGGGTGTGGGTCAGATAGGGAGCAGGGCTAGGCTGTTTGGGGAGACACAGCCTTCCCTACCAAGCCCTTCATACAATTTTGGAACCTCAATGTGGCCCTCGGGCCAAAAAGTTTGCCCATGCCTGCCCTAATGTCTCAGAAAAAAAGTGGCTTTGTGTTTTAATTTAATCGCATGATACGCTCTATATAGAAAGCCCGCGTTCGCTTGCAGCATGCGTCTCTACTGCAGCGCCGCATTACCATTGGTCCTCCCCTTCCCTCCGACTACTATTCTAGAAAATGCTTTGACCTATATAAGCGGCCGCGTCAGGCGTGCCCAGCGCAGTGTCTACAGTGTTTGTAATCTTTGTCGCATGTACTCTACTGAAATAGCATAACAAGCCCATGGCTTTACATTTTAATTCAATCGTATGATGCCCCCTTTTAATTTTAAAATATGGATCGGTTCGTTGTTAAGATAAGAAAAGGAGCAGACAAGTTGTTCATGTGAAAGAGCCTTTTCGAAACTAGCACATGTAAAAAACAAACTAAGAAGTACAGTGTCCCAACAGCGCCTCGACTCACTCATGATTTTGTACATTGAACAAGAATTGGCTTTGTCAGTTAATTACAATGACGTGATTGAGGAATTTAAGTCCATAACACCTGGTGAGCGACGTCTCATTCTCTAGGACAGGAAGATGAAGAAACCTTAATCTGTTTGGGTCAATTTGGGTTAGCTCATTATCTGGTTAAAGATAAAGATCATGAAAATTGACTGTATCTTTGTATATGCCTGGTTATCACTACAGCAAAAATTTGGTATTTTGTGTCTCATTTTTTAAGTAAAGTTTAGTTGTTAATTTTAAAAAAATTAAGTTTAGTTAAGTTTTAGTTTCTTTAGTTTGTTTGATGAATAAAAATAATGTCCTTTATGATTGAGTATTCAATAAATGTTCACCTTTAAAAAAAAAAAAAAAATCCCTGGGTGCACACCCTAATGAAATGTGCTGTGCACGCCTATGTGGGCAATGCTTCTTGATGTTGCCAAAGCATAACGAAGTGATATAGAGTAAAATTTAGAGCATACATTTTGCAAGATATTCTCCCTCCTGTGCACGATGGTTGTGACAGGTACTTCAACATCTATTTTAATTTCTGTTGCAGTTCAAATTGTTCCACAACACATGGGGGTTGGTAGCTCAATGCAGAGAGTCTGGTCGAAGAATGCAGGCTCACTACCTGTCATGGCCAGGGCCGACTCCAGCATTTCTGCTGCCCCAAGCAAAAAAAAAAAAGCCGCGATCGGCGGCGGCAGTTCAGCGGCAGGTCCTTCGCTCCTAGAGGGAGTGAGGGACCTGCCGCCCCCGAATTGCCGCAGGTGCCGCCCCTCTCCCTTGGCCGCCCCAAGCACCTGCTTGTTAAGCTGGTGCCTGGAGCTGGCCCTGGTCATGGCGTAGTCAGAATGAGTTCTTGAAACTGTGTGGGGAGAAAGTTTTAAACTCTATTCTTGAAGAGGTAAGAAAAGCCTGATATTTCAGCATTGTTGTTGATGGTACACCTGATGTTTCACACACAGAGCAGTTAGTTTTTATTCTGAGATATGTGATGCAAAAAAACGGAAATTGGGATTTGCATGAAAGATTTGTTAAACTAGTAGATTTTGAAAAGAAGACTGGCTCAGATATAGCAGAACAGATAAAGAGGTTTTTAAAAGAATGTGACTTAGAACTATCTTGGTGCAGAGGGCAGGGATATGACAATGCCTCTAACATGTCAGGAAAATTTCAGGGAGTAAAGACAAGAATTTTGGAAGAAAATGCCCAAGCCTATTTTTCTCCATGCAGCACTCACACGCTGAACCTCTGTGGCACCCACGCTATGGAAACCAGTGTAGAGGTAAAAACATATTTTGGAAATGTTCAGAAACTCTATAAAGTATTTGCTCTTAGCCCTGCGAGATGGAAAATTTTGCAAACCACTGCGAATATATCTCTTCACTCTGTATCTAAAACTAGGTGGAGCGCAAGAGTTGATGCTGTTCGCCCCCTAATCAAAAATCACACAGGCGTGCTGGAAAGTTTAATTAAAATTGAAGAGGAGCTTCATTTACCTCCTGAAATCCAGGCACATGTTGACTGTTTGATTAAGTGGCTTAAGTCATTTGAATTTGTATTTCTTACTACAATATGGTTTAAAGTCTTCAGTGTATTGATGATAAGAACAAGGTCCTACAAAGCGCCAAATTAACAATGGAAGAGGGAGTTAAACACCCTGCCGGTCACCCTAGTTGTATATGCAATTACAGTACTACAATTGCTTTCCTATATCATAGCAAGCACAATTAATCAGTTATCATATCTAAGCACAGCAACTGCATAGGCAGTTCAGGCTCACAGAGTTATGAAAAAGTCTGCTCCCTAACATTCTCTTTTGCAGTGTAAAGTTCAGCTCAAGTACAAAGCATAAAAGTTGATATGATAAATCAAAGAACAAATTTTGCTCTCAGTTATACTGGTACATCTTAACTGGAGTTCTCTGAGCACAAATGGAAGCAAAATATGGCTGCTAGTTCTTAAAATGGTTGGAGTACATTGAGCACCTATTGTGCATGTATTGAGATTATAAGTAGCCAAAAATAACAGACAATTAAAAAACATCAATTGTTCAATTTATATAGCCTCAAATGTAGAGGTATCTAAACAACCACAATGTTAGCCTTAATATTAAGCTGCAGCCGTTTTATTCAGTGCAGAACTCTGAATCCTATATGGTGGAGAACACTCTTTGCTAGGTCTAAAATCTTAATTCCGTTTTCGAAAATAAAGCTTAATTAAGAACATGGCACTTCTGCACTTCTGAGAATCCTGCTGGTGGCAACCCCATTGGTCATAAATTTGATCTTCTGATAGGCAATTTTTTCTTCTTTTAATCTTTTCCTGTCTCCAGAGCTGTTCATATGCCATCCAGCAATTTATTAGCAACAAAAATCAATACGTTATTAGGTGATTATCATAAGTTAAAAGTTAACAGTATGAATTCAGTAGCTATCACGCTTACACAGCTTTCAACTCATGCTGGGCAAACACTACCCTATTTCTTAAGAGTTCTTATCCTAATGTTTAAACAGGATGGAAACAGCTTTACAATCTGTGACATTGGGCTCCCACACTGTTGTCTTCCCAAATGATATGCCCTTTCACCAGCATGTAGGCCACGCTAGGCTCATCAAAAACACCTATTGTAATTAAAAACTGTCTTTTCAAACACATTGCCCAGTTTATAGCCAGTATCTCCTCAGAGAATCTTCCAAAAGAAAATCCAGTTCCTACAATGTACAGTAAAATGAGGGTTATTAGAATTATTTTAATTAAAAAAAATCTTATTTAAAAGACA
The DNA here is from genome assembly GCF_002925995.2 of Terrapene triunguis. Lineage (NCBI taxonomy): Eukaryota > Metazoa > Chordata > Testudines > Emydidae > Terrapene > Terrapene triunguis. The sequence goes on from NW_020664447.1 coordinate 55,638,055, forward strand.
CTGTCAAGTTCTTTTTTCATAAATGTTGAAATTATTTATTTATTGTGGTTTATCTAACCCATGGGAAGTCTGAAGCAGAATCTGCATGTTGCGAGCATGGGATTATGACTTAACTGCAGGATAAAGGGGAAAGGGAAAAGTGGGCTTTGAGGGAGAAAGACCTTTTAGAACAACTGTCTTACATAATTAGCAATAATAACCAAGGAAATGCAAAATATCACAATGAAAGGAAATAGCTGTTTACATAGATGCTGTCTTTATTCAGCTTTGCTCTAATATAAAAGTCCCTTTTAAAGAGAGAACCTTGTTGTCATGTCACTATTCCTTCAACCAACTTAATACCCACTATAACCCAACAAGATGCTGAGATAGTGGGGAACTAATACCCCTACCCACTAATACTATAACCTGCTTTTGAAGAAGCATGTGTTTTTAGAGCCACAAAGTAGACTATTTTTCACAAGTGATATTTTTGTACTGGTCTTCCTGTTGAGGTCTTGCACATATATATTTGGTTAACACTGTTATGCTAGGATACATAATCATAGAATCGTAGAATATCAGAGTTAGAAGGGACCTCAGGAGGTCATCTAGTCCAACCACCTGCTCAACGCAGGACCACGCACATCATTTCCACTTTCTAATTGCTCCACAGGCATACTGATAAGCCACATAATGACTGTACAACAACTGTCTAGACTTATACAATATGTTTCCAATTTACAGTGTGAGTAGATATTTACTGACAAAAGCCCAATGGAAATTCTTCAACAGCTTCAAGCACATTCAAAAACTGACAACACATAACTACACCACAGAAATTGCCATGGGATGAAGGTTGTGAAAGCTGGGTAAGGACAGTTAGAGCTTTTGACACTATAAAGGTGTGGGAAATGGTTTGGAATTATGCGATGAACACATTAGCTGGATGTTTCTGCAAAAGTATTCAGCAGCAAAATAGTTAACTGTCTGGCCATGTAACATCTTTGGGTTAACACCCTCTTCAGATGAATGGAAGTGGCTCACATTTCCCAAAGAACTATTGTATCAGGCTGTCTACAGATTCGAGAGTATATCTAGACCAGGAAACCAGCCTTTTTTTTTTTTTTTTTTTCTGTGCTGCTACAGCTGCACAGGTCTTAATGATGGTGTTAACTCAATCATGAGTTGGCACAGGTATTTTTACTACTGGGTCACAGGATAAGCTGTATTGGAGACTGGGTGCAGATGTTTTACTATCTTGTCAAGAGGAAAGCTGTAGAATAGACTGGTACACAGGGCTGGCTCTAGCTTTTTTGCCGCCCCAAGCAAAAAAAAAAAAAAAAAGGGCGGCCGGACTGCCGAAGCAAAAAACACACACACAAAAACGCAGGGAGCGCGTGGAGGGCGGTCAAGGCGGCTCGCAGGGGGGTGAAGGGCAGTGCCTTGCAGCTGGGCGAGAGGGGCTCCCCCCTCCAGTCTTGGGATGCCTCTCCCGGCCGGGCAGGCCGAGCCTCCGGGGGCTGCAGGAGGTGCTGGCTCAGCCGCTCCTTTAAAGGTGGCTCGGCTGGGCCGGGCTCAGAGCGGCGTGGGAGGCGGAGGCCGGTGCAGACGGCGGGGAGTGGCACGTCCCGGGGAGCCCGGCGGCATGGTGAGTGGTGGGGATCACTAGTTCCTGCCCCCCCGGGCCGGGGTCCGTGCCCCTGCAGGGCTGGGCTGGGACTGGCGGAGCGTGGGGAGCCGGCCGGGGGCTCCAGAGCTGCGGACCGGGCTGCCAAAGCAAAAAAAAAAAAAAAGAACCACGGCAGGGCGGCCGGAATGTGCCGCCCCAAGATTGGCTGGAATGCCGCCCCTTACAATGTGCCGCCCCAGGCACGTGCTTTCTCGTCTGGTGCCTGGAGCCGGCTCTGATGGTACAGGCATTATATTTCCATATCACCTAATCCTGCCTATGTAAATCATTTTTGTCCAGTCAGTGTTAGAGCTTACACAGTGAGTAGCACTGTGCAGACACACTTGTGCTGAAATATGGCTACAGAACTTCCTAGTGTAGATAAGGTCAGGGAAGTGGGAAATGCGGTCTAGATGAAATTACTGTAAAGTGGGTACACAACTGGTTGAAAAAACAATACTCAAAGATCAATTATCAATGGTTTGCCGTCAGACTGGAAGGCTATATCTAGTGGGGTTCCACAGAGGTCTGTCTTGGGTCTGGTACTATTCAATATTTTAATTAATAAGTTGGATAATGGAATGGAGAATATGCTTGTAAAATTTGCAGATACCAAGCTGGGAGTGGCTGCAAGCACTTTGGAGGTCAGGATTAGAATTCAAAATATCCGTGACACCTTGGAGAAATGCTCTGAAATCAACAAGATGAAATTCAGTAAAGAAAAATGCCAAGTACAGTACTACACTTAAGAAGGAAAAATCAAATTCACAAATACAAAGTGGGGAATACAGGAGTACTGCAGAAAAGGATCTGTGGGTTATAGTGAATCACAAATTGAATGAGAGCCAACAATGTGATGCAGTTGCAAAATCATTCTAGAGTATATTAACACAAGTGTTGTATGAAGTGTCCACTTCTGGGTGACACACAGAAAGAAAGATGTGGACAAATTGGAGAGAGTCCAGAGGAGCTCAGCAAAAATGATAAAAGGTATTGAAAACCTATGAGGAAAGGTTAGAAAAAACTGGGCATGTTTAGTCTTGAGAAAAGAAGATTAAGTGAGGACCTGATAACAGTCTTCAGGTGTGTTAAGGGCTGTTATGAAAAGGATGGTGATCAATTGTTTTCCATGTCCACTAAAGATCTGACAAGAAGTAATGGTCTTAATTTGTAGCAAGGTGAGATTTAAGGGAAAACTTTCTAATTATAAGGATAGTTAAGTACCGGAATAGCCTTCCAAGGGAGTTTGTGGAATTCCTGATATTGGAAGTTTTTAAGAACAGATTACACACGCATCTGTCTGGATGATCTAGGTCTACTAGGTCCTGCCTCAATGTAGGGGACTGAACTAGATGACCTCTTGAGGTCTTTTCCAGCCCTACATTTCTTTGAGTCTGTTAAATCAATGCAGTCTTGGTTTGCATAGGGTAACATTTGAAAGGTTAACTTTGCAGCCATAAGGACAAGAAACATTTTTATGAAAGCTAATGCCTTGTTTACAGTGGTGCACAAGAGCAAGGCTAGCCCACTGAAACACACGATTCACACTACTTGAAGTATCCTGTTGTCAGGCAGCTAGATTCTGATACTATTCTGCAGCATGGGATAGACTCCATGGCAAATTCCATGACTCCACATATAATGGCCATCAGCACCCTCAACTCTCATAGATTTTAATTGAATCATTAAATAACCACATCTTTAATTAACAGGGATTCTCTAATCACACTTTCTGGCTTGGAAGTGAGATATCACAGAGACTTCTGCCATATTAGGACATGATCTAAGAAATAGATTACATCAGTTCTATGGGCTAGTTCTATATGGGTATCTACCCAGGAGGCCAGGATGTAATCAAGATGTGATTTGAAAGGGGAAGGGACAGATTGATCCTTTAATCCGAAAGTTTCAGACTAAAGCCGCCCCTCCCAAAAAAGGGTATTGGAAATTAGTTAAGGTAAAGAAGTTAGTTTAAAATTTAAATTGTGATTATTGGAGCATAAATATTTGTTACAGTGCAATACATTAGTGTCAATCTGGTTAATGGCTGAAACCTTGGCTTCAAGTTGTCCCATTTCTCTCTCCCATAAGGAAGAAAAACTCATGTATTGTTTTGAAAACAAATAATTAAACAAGAGGTCTCTGCCACACTATGGTGAGATCTGGGAAGTCAATTACTGTGATACATCAAGTGTGTGCTATGTTGGATTCTATTCTTGAGGCTAAGGAGTTTATCACTGAGGCCAAGATATATTTACTCCTTGATTGTATAGTATATGCTTCCTATATGTAGGACCAAAGGGCCTGATTCAAAGCCCATTTGATTCAATCGGAGTCTTTCCATTGATGTCAAAGTGTTTTGGATCAGGCCCAATATACATATTCTTTTTATATGAGTTTTTAAGCTCTCCAGGTGTCAAGGACATCAATGGCTCGTATATTGATAATGGACTGGATCACTTTTTGTTCACTTTTTTCAATCACCAATCAATTTGTGTGCCTATTGAAACTCCCATACCCTTGCAAAGAAAGCCCCACAAACTAAATCAATCTATATTATCATCTCAAAAAGTAAGTTACTATTTCAACAATAAATTATTTTAATGTAGTATTAATAATAATTTTATAATTAATAGTAAGGACAGGTAAGTTATACAGAGCAATGTGGATCAGTTAGTAAACTTGGCTCATTTGAACTCCACACCTTTTAATACAGCCAAAAGCAAGGTCAGACATCTAGGGACAAAGAATGTAGCTCATAATGATGGACTATCTATATCATGCTTTGGGGGACAGCATCCCGGAGAGCAGGAACTTCGAAATAGATTTAAAGATCATGGTGGCTAAGCAGCTGAACATGAGCTCCTAGTGCAGTGCTATGGCTAAGGAAGTTAACGTGAGCCTTATGACTGGTTGGTGCACAAGAGTTTGCACTGGTAGAATTCACCTTGTTTTGGTGGAGGCATGTTTGTGGCCACATTTACCTCTGTCTCACACTGAAATCTCTCTCGGTTTATTTGGTATAATTATTCCTCATTTGGGAATAACTCAAGTCCCTCTTGGTAAAGTTATATTAATGCTGGGGTTAACAGTACAAGAAGGCCTCTGACTGCATTTCCATACTGCATCATTCCCTTCAGTAGAGACTTGTCTGCTAATCTGTTTGACCTCTATTGTTCAAGGGTCAGAGTGACCAGAAGTCCCCTTGGTTTTTAAAGGCTTACAACGCATTAAAACTACTAAGCCCTCAAGAGAATATTGCTTTGTGCAAACAGGTTTCAGGATGGTGCAGAAAGGAAGTCATTGATTTTCTTGGCCCACAAGGTGAGAAGTAGAGTAAACAAAACTGATTTTTTTAATATGGGGGCTGCAACAACAAAAAATATAAAAATAAAAGATTCATTTCAGGTCAAACAAAACATTTTCTTCAATTCAAAACAATTTCTCTCTGGTTTTGGTTTCATTTCATGCTTAGGGTTTTTTTTTTAAACCCTTTGTTTTTTTAAAAAAACAACAACAAATCTAGCTATGTTTTAAAACAAAACATTTCAAGATGAAAAGTCTCAAAATATTTGTTTTAAAATCTCAAAACAAACTGCTTTGACTTTTTTGACACAAGTTGTTGGGGTTTTTTTTGGTTGAAACTATTCACTGAATTCGAGTTGAATTCACAAATAGTTTCAGTCAACCCAAAACCACATTTTTGGGTGAATAAACTATTCGTCTGAAAATTTTTTGCCTAGTGTTAATGAGGAGTGAGTACAGCTAGGCACTGGAAAGCCCAGGCGTGGTCCAGATCCAACTTAACACAGACCCACCTGAAACCCTGGCACAGATACCATAACCTGCATATCCCACACAGTGGAGAACTCAAGTAAGTATATGAATAATCATGATAATTACTGGCCAGTTCCTACACAAACTTTGAGGTCAAATTACTATCTTCTAGCTTTTAACTATCAGCGAAGCCTCTCTAGCCATCACCATGCATGTTGGAACTGTGTGTGGATGTTCCGTTCATCCTACCCACTGGCACTGATACAAGCTCCATCTGCTATTTCATCTCCCCACTCTGGTAAGAATGTTCCAGTTCTCCACCATCTCTAAAAACACTCACCATTCCCCTGATTTGGGTTGGGATCTGCCCCAAATCCCATTTTTAGAACTTTGCAGTTGGCTTTCCAAACTGCACCTCCTCCCCAATATTTTGCCTAAAATAGTGGATAAGTAGAGTGGCAAAAATCAGCAGTTTCCAAACAAAGGCATTTTCTTCTATTGAAGAAGGCATATTTTTAATGTAGTTATTGCTAGAGCAAAAGACAGAGATAGGGGATGGCAGTACTTTCATCTCAACAGTACGCACACTGATATTTTTTTAAAGCATGCAACTAAATCCATTAATGACACATGGCAAACACGGGATGAGGTGCATCAGGGTATGTCTACACTACCCGCCAAATCAGCAGGCAGCGATCGATCCAGTGGGGATCGATTTATCGCGTCTAGTCTAGACACGATAAATCGACCTTCGAGCCCTCTGCCGTCAACTCCTGTACTCCAGCGCCGCGAGAGGTGCAAGCAGAGTCGACAGGTGAGCGGCAGCAGTTGACTCACCGCAGTGAAGATACCGTGGTAAGTCGATCTAAGTACGTCGACTTCAGCTACATATTCACATGGCTGAAGTTGCATAACTTAGATCGATTCCCCCCCCTCCAGTGTAGACCAGGGCTCAGTAGCAGCGTTATGCAATATTTGTAGTACAGTGGATACAACAAAATTGATTCACAGTGAATATCATGTACACTATATGATGATGCATGTAAAGCATGTTCATCGACCCAGTTCCTGAATTAATGTGATGGCATGCACTTCAATAAACGCATTTAGCAGCCAAGGTAGAATACACCTGAGGTGACATAAAAAATTGATAGCACTTTCCAGCCAATATATGCTACTTGGTTACAGAGCATGATTTTCTGTGGTGCAACAACCTCATGCACAAATACATGCACATACATTACTCAGACCCACCATCTCTCATTCAGAAATCAGTGAGAAGATAAAATACACAGCAGGCACTGGGCAGGACCACATGAACCTCAAAATACTGAATGGTTCATCATACCATGTGACAGAGCAAGACAAATATAATAAGAGCATCTTGCTTAGGGCTGGGACTCAAGGAGACTAGATGTACTCAGTGCCATGGCTTACAGCTTGAGAAGCTTGTTAATTTTTGCATGAACTGTTCTTGAATCTAAAGGCTCTATTTCAAAGACATTTTGAACAAGTAATACCTTATTTTCGCCCATCCATTATGGGGGAGAGGTGATTTATCTGGGTGAACCACAGTAGACCACATTCCCATGAAGTGCTGGTGGAGTGGCAAGGGGTGGGGTCATCATGGAAAAGAGGTTGGCTGCATATTTCTCCAGATGGCCTCTAAACCTGTTAAACAGCTCCCTTCTCTGCCTCTTCGGGATCCTTCTCAGGGATATATCCTCCAGGATCCCAACATCTACAGGAAGTTAAATTTATTTACTAAATATTCCGTTTACTTGCAATACAAGACCCTATTTACCTCTCCAGTATTTCCAGAAGTTCTGCAAGATGCTGAACTTGCAAACCAAGGAGAATAATATTCACCCTCCTGAGGGCTTGAATTCAGTATTTGCCTAAGAGACCTTTGTTGAAGTATACATATGCTTTTCTAAATGGGAAAAATAAAGACTTCGGAACATTTCTCTATCATGGAATGCCTGCACCTCCAGCTCTAACCAGTGTTTGTTTTTTGATTAATCGGTTGGCTCAATGAGCAGGATCCTATAATATGACCCCCCACACACACACCTGCAGAACTTCTGGTGAATATCTGAGCCAAAAGAAACAGAACCAAGGATGACATGTTTTCTGATCTTATGTCCACATGCCAGCAGAACTTGTGAATGGCAAGAAAAGTGTTTGAAGAGAGGAGGAAGGACAGAGAAATACAACTAGACATGGTTCAGTTGATGAAATGGCAGACAAAACTCCTGGAAAAAACAGTAGGGGAGAGGGAAGAAAAATCAGGCAACCCAAGGAAATGTATCTGTCACTGACAGGAAACATACATGCCCAGCAGAGGCAATTCTCAATTCACTCCTACCCACTGGACAATAACTCCTGTAATGATACATTGTTAATAAACTACAAGTGTTTTATAAATAAGTGTCTTTTTATTGTAAGCAACAACCACAGCAATAGATGGGAGACCAGTAATACAAACAGTAGAAACAAGCATTATGGCCCATCGTTATCATTACTTGGATATTACAGCACCTTGACACCAACACTGGTAACTGGTCTAGTATCCAGCTGCTCAAAATTAGCAGTCGCTACACTTCACTTTCCCAGCCAGGTGAAAGAATTTCTCCCTTGATTTCATAAATGTTATGCAGTGCACAGAAGGCAGATATAAGAGATGGGACATTTTCCTTGCTGAGATCAAGCTGTGTTATGACACATGTCACCTGCCCTTAGGCTTCTGAAGGCACACTCCACACTCATTCTGCAGCTAATAGTTTAAAGGGTTCCTTGTTATTTTCCACCCTACCAGTATAGTCATCAGCCAGGAAAACAAAGGGTGAGGCAGGATCACCCAGAATCACTATTAATGGCATTAAAATCAATTGGAACAGCAGGGGGGTGGGAAGAGGGGCAGAATCACTGCTTTCAGTTTGTCAAATACTCCCTGAACATTCTGGCATCATGCACTTTTCTGGACCAGTCAATGTTAATATCAGTGAGGCATCCCCAGTGATCCACCATGGCCTGCAGAAGCATTAAGTGCCCCTCCCGGTTTATATATTTAGAAGCTAGGTGAGGGGGATACAACATGGGCATATGAACCCTGTCTAAAGCTCCACTACAATTAGAGAAGCCCAGATGCTCTACTCCATCTATTATTTCCAACACACTGACCACACTGAGCAGCTGCATTGCCGTGCAGACCTCAGTGATGACTGCCCACCTGTAGTTTTCCATACCAAATTGGGTCCCCACTGATCACTAGCAATATGAGGTTACAAGCTTTCACACTGTGATTACCTCTTGCTTCTCCATACTAAGAGCAGCTCTTATCCTGATGTTCTGATACTGCAGGGCATGAGTTCATCACACAACTCCAGGAATGTGTCCTGCCACATGAAGTTCTGAAGCCACTGCTGGCCATCCCAGATCTACAAAATGATCAAGTCCCACCAAATAATGCTCATTGGACTAGCTCAAAAAGTCACTGCACCAAGTGTAGCCGGTGAACAAAATAAGGAGGAGTTGCATCCACTTCCTTTATGTGCAAGTTCTTCTCTGTTGAGTCAGTCTACCTCCAGTGACCATCCCTGTGCAACAGGGTCATATTTTCTGGCTTAACAAAGGACAAAAACACTACATTACTCCATCCTAAGCCATGTAAGTGGTGAGCAGTTCAGAACTGGCACAGGTGAGTGGCAAATTATGGGATATAGCAGAGAGAAACCTGGGTGCTTGACTTCAGCTCCCACAATTCTCTGTGACACCAGGTGGTATCCCACTGTACACAGCAGAAAATCCCCACTCAGGTGGCAAGCACTGTGAAGGACATTAGGTATCTACCCACAGCGTACCATACTTTTAGTGATCCAGCATCTTGCTGCATGAACACAAATGTTGTGACAGGCACCTATGCAAGGGCAGAATGTAGTTTTTTCAATTGTCATCATCATCACGTTCCCATTACACCTCTGGCATTTAGTGCAGCAATGAAGCTCTTCCACTTCTGTCTGTTTCTTTTCAATTGTACTATACCAATAATTCTATACTGGTGCAGCGTCTGTGTTTAAACAAGCCCTTAGAAGTATAAGAAGGAGACTATCAAGTAGGATTAGGGAGGTGGTATTACTACTGTATACAGCATTAGAAAACTGGAAAGGGTTCAGAAAAAAGTTACAAGAATGATTTGAGGTCTGGAAAACCTGCCTTTCAGCAAGAGACTTAAAAAGCTTAAGTATCTACATAGAAGATTTGTGACAGTAGAGGGCTCTTTTATCTAGCAGACAAAGGCATAAGGAGATCCAATGACTGGAAGATCAAGATAGACAAGTGCAGACTAGAAATCAAGGATAAAGCTTTAACAGTGAGGGTAATTAAGTTGGAACAATTTACCAAAGTCTGTAGCAAATTTTCCATCATTTGAAGTCTTTTAATCAAGACTAGAGACCTTTCTACAAGTTATGCCCTAAATCAACCAGAAATTAGGGAACTGATGGGGAAATAACAGGGTGAAATTCTATAACCTGGGTTATGCATGAGGGCAGACTAGATGATCATAATGGTTCCTCCTGGACTGAAAATCTATGAACTTAAAGACAAGAAATAACTTTATAGGAATCTGACTCTAACAGCATTTGCTCTCTCTTTCCTGTTCTAAGCATTAATATATTAAGCTGAATTTAAGGAAAAGATCTTGAAAAGATTGATTTTCCCCCCTCCAACATAGACTACTTTCAGTTTGGCTGGGAAATTGGAGAAAGGACAAGGCCCACTGAATCTTGAAGTGGAATGAAATCACAGTGATCGTAGATGGTGGCTGCACTCATGTTTGGGAAGATTATTATATTATTGTTTATTTGTATTACAGTAACAGCTAGATTATTTTCCCTTATGCTTATGTTGCTAAAGATGCTCTGCTATATAGTCTGGTCTTTTAAAAATTTTCCATAGAAAACTGCAATTTGGAACTTCTTGTCTTTTATTTAATCAAAGATTCAGAGTTGTATGCTAAACCTCATGTAGATTTGTTATTTATGGGTATCAGAAGAGCTGGTTAAAGTTAGCAACTGGAATTTGGGGGGAATGGGACAAAGCCTATCTAGAATGTGTCCATCTGCTGTCTCTAGTGCCTTTTTTAGAAGATTCTCCCAGAAAAAAAATTCCATCTCATGTGAAACATCAATTTAGTGCTAACATTAAAAGGGTTAAGTGCCCTGATCTGTTAACAGAAGTGTTGTCACTATTTCCTCATCCTCAGGATGCTTGACAATGTGGTTTCCTTCACGGTAATGTCTGTGATACCACAACATTTTCAGTGACCTAGTTAGTGACTTTAAAAGTGAATGCTAGCTCAGTAAGCAGTCTGGGGCATAAGAAATTCCAATGTGTGTATTTGTTAAGCAGCTTGATCCACCTCATGTCCCCTGAAGTCCTGTGTGGCAGTTGCCCTGAAATGCAGATATCATATAAGAAATTCTTCCCAGCTAAATTTAGTGACTAAATAGTTAATGACATTAGTATGGTGGTGCTAGTCCATTGGGAACCCTAAGCAGGAATATTTGAGGAAGGGGCACATCACACAGACTAAAAAAGCGAATAGGGGGCTCCCTTGAGCCGCTTGGGGCCCTAAGCAATTGCTTAGTCTGCTTATGCCTAGTGCCGGCTCTGGAATATTGTTTAAACAAGTGGTAACTTTTTAGATCAGGCCCACTCTCCATCCCAGAAACACAGACTTAGCACAGTTAAGACCCGACACTTCCATTTCAGACCCATTGCACAGAGGTGTAAGTAGAACCCTGAAAATTACAGCACAACTTGTTTAACAGAACTTTTTCTCGGTAGGAAAGAAAAAGGTTTGGGGTGATATTAACTCGTCCTTCCCTTTCTAATTATCCAATGGCTACAATGTTAGCTATTGGTTAAAGAATGAGCAGTGTAAAAAGTGAGCATTGCTTCATGAATGCACATTCATTGAATTCATCACAAAGGGCTTGTCTACATAGGGTGGTAAAGAGGAGTGGGGTTAGTCCATAATAACTCGAGTTAGTGCAGATTGGATATGCCTGCATGTACATGACACAAACCCATGAAGTGCACTGACTGCCTGCTTGGTGTGAATTCTGGAGTCCTCTTTCAAAGTGCACTACTTTTGATGCAAATTGAATTAGTGTGGACTATTGTTCATGTGCACACAATACTGCTGTGCATTACCTTGGCAGTCCTCCAACTGCTATCCCATGCTGCTTTGCAGGTGCTTATGACCAACCTGTTTACCTACATGCCCTCCATTGCTTGGGGTCAAGTTGCTCAGATGTCCCTTCCTCCATTTAAAAACTGGTGCAGGGTCAGGATTGGCCCATTTGCTCCTGGACTTGAATATATCAGCAGTACAGTGATATTACTCCAGCAACCTTACAACAAGCCCATGGCAGCTGCTTGGAGCCGTGGTGAGATCCTTGATCTCCTCGTAACCTAGGGAAAGCAACAGTGCAGACAGCTCTTGTGATTAATCACTGCAGTAAGAAACTTTTAGGAGGAGATCACAAAGCAGATGGTCGAGCAGGGTCACAACTGGGACACTAAGCAGTGCCATAGAAAGAGCAAACGTTCAGGAAAATGAACAAAAATCCCAGGGATGACAGAAAAACCTCCAGTGGTGCCCATTTGGCCTGTCCATTTTATGAGATTTTTTGGGGTTCTGTAGTGGTGTGCCAGTAATGCCTTCATGGACAGTGGTAGCGATACCGCTGCCACTACCAAGGATTCTGTGCCCCCCAAGGATGAGAAAGAGTCAGAGGAGGAGGACAGTGAAGAGATCTTCCCTAACAGGCAGGCTCAGTTTGGAACTCAGGAGCCTGAGGGCAGCCATGTAGGAAGCCATCCAGATTCCAAGCCACAAACCCAGCCTAGGACACAGGAGGACGATCCTATCGAAAGAACCACAGCATGTAAGTATCTATCCTTACAATTTAGTATTATGCTATACAGCTGTGCTAACTTCTGTTGTGGGAGCCCCACGACTGCTGCCTTTTCAAGTCTCCAGTCCCCACCACCTTGCCAATGCTGCCCACCTTTGTTCTGCCTCTTCCCTCCCCCCCTCCAATATATTTTTAAAATGGCGCTGGATCAGCTGGGCAATTGACTTCTATCTCATGCTGAAGCCCCAGTCATTGGCTTTTTACAAATCTATGCCATGGAGGGCACATATCCATTTATAATTTCCTTCTGCCTCCCTGCATCAACCCTGCCCAGTGAACATCCCCTTCCCTCAACTCCATCTATGTGCTCAACATGGCAGCCACATGGAGCAGCCGCAACCTCTGCCTCCCCTTGTAACTGGGTCATGCCACTCACTGCTTGGTGGCACCTCCTCAGGGCTTGTCATATCTATAAAGGGAAGGGTAACAACCCTCCTGTGTACAATACTATAAAATCCCTCCTGGCCAGAGACACCAAAATCCTTTTACCTGTAAAGGGTTAAGAAGCTCAGGTAACCTGGCTGACACCTGACTCAAAGGACCAATAAGGGGACAAGATACTTTCAAATCTCGCGGGGGGAAGGCATTTGTTTGTGCTCTTTGTTTTGGGGGTTGTTCGCTCTTGGGACTAAGAGGGACCGGACATCAATCCATGCTCTCCAAATCTTTCTGAACAAGTCTCTCATATTTCAAACTTGTAAGTAACAGCCAGGCAAGGCATGTTAGTTTATCTTTGTTTTCTCAAATTGTAAATGTTCCTTTTGCTAGAGGGTTTACCTCTGTTTGCTGTAACTTTGAACCTAAGGCTAGAGGTGGTTCTTCTGGGCTCTTTGAATCTGATTACCCTATAAAGTTATTTTCCATCCTGATTTTACAGAGATGATTTTTACCTTTCTTTCTTTAATTAAAAGCCTTCTTTTTAATAACCTGATTGATTTTTCCTTGTTTTAAGATCCAAGGGGGTTGGATCTGGACTCACCAGGAATTGGTGGGGGAAAGGAGGGGGAATGGTTAATTTCTCCTTGTTTTAAGATCCAAGGGTTTGGATCGGTGTTCACCAGGAAATTGGTGGAGAAGTCTCTCAAGGCTACCCAGGGAAGGGTTATAGTACTTGGGAGGGAGATATTCTGGGGCGGGGGAGGTAGACAGAGTTTCCCAAATGACTCATAAATAATTTGGGTGGTGGCAGCAAAACCAGATCTAAGCTGGTAGTTAAGCTTAGAGGTTCTCATGCAGGTCCCCACATCTGTACCCTAGAGTTCAGAGTGGGGAAGGAACCTTGACAGGGCTCATGTGGGAAATTAGCTTGCTACTGTCCACACCCCTTCCAGCAGTTACTCAGCCCCTTGCTCCAGTCACTCTCTCTGCGGCCACTCTCCTGCTAGCCCAGAGCTGCAGTGCCTCTCCTTCTTGGCTTAGCCCTCTCCAGCCAAGTCACCATCATCCTCCCCTTCCAGGATATTATCAGAGTCTCCTTCCTCAAAGTCTCAGGCAGTCTCCACCTTCACTGTGCTGACTGCCCCACTCCCACAGTGGCTGGTAGGAGAACCAGGCACATCCTCTACTGTGTGCATGAACCCTCAAACCAGCAGTTCATCTGGTCTATCCCTCTCAGACCTTACTGCTCCTTCCCTGGACTGCTTCTTACTCTGCCCTTCCTCATGGTCCTATTCTCCCCCGTGAATCAGGAAGTTTGACTGCAAGCTCAGCTCACCTCACTGCAGTCCCAATTTCATCCTCAACTCCTAGGCTTTATAGAATCCCCCCTCCTACCCCCGCATTCCTGACCACTTGAGCTTCGTTCTCACTTAGTCTTATTGCCCCTTATCTCCCTAGCAGGTCCTAAGGCTATTTGATGTCTCTTGACGCCTTAACCCCATCCATGCTGCTGAGGGGTGAACACCCTGTCACACCCCACCTCTCCTCCACATGTATCAGATTCAAATAATGATACTATTTAGTGGTGTGAAATTCAAAAGTGTATGGAGACAGTTGCAGGGAGGGGGGAAAAGTGTGGTTACTATTCATAGTTTACATGAGGTTTACGTAGGGATGGGCAGTACATGCCCACAAAGATAGTAAGGCTACTGCTTCCTACTGAGGTATATATGCCCTCAGTCATGCAGGAAAAGATGGTTAGGTTAGGGACAGCAAAACTATACAGCTCTTAATGGCTTTTTACAGGCTCACATATTTCATAGAAAAAGACTGGAAGCAGGTAAGGTTTCAAAACAGTCAGTGCAGACCCCAATCTGTTTTTCTCTGCACTTTCAGCACATCGGCCGGGGAGATAAAGCAGCATGTAAGACTGAGTATTTGCGCATTCTGTGGGACAGCTGCACAGCTCCAGCATAACTCGTGACTCCCTTCCACTCCAGCAGCACCTGAGAGGGTGAGAGTGGGACCATCTTGGTGAATACATTCACAGCATGTCTCACTAGTCTGCCCTTTGCCTTTTGGAATAAGGCCATTCTCTGCCTCCTAGTCAAACCAGGAGCACAAATCCAACCCTCACCCCCGACCCCAAACTCCAAGGCACAGCATAAACAGTAGACCCAAAGCAGGACTATAAATCACAACTTCTCGATCTAGCTCCCAGGCACACACACCACTTACCATCTCTGAAGTCTCCCCAAGACTGGGATGAATCTCAGGGGACTGAATTCAGAAACACATAATACAAAATTGCTACAACTGCTTCTGTGGAAATAGTGTAACATGAACAATAACAGCTTGTTTTTTCTCTACTCCCCCAGCCACGGCACCTGCAGCAGGGAGCCCCTGAAGGACAGGATCTTTTATCAGTAGCTGAGTGGCTAGCCAAGCTGAGGGGGGAAGAAATGGAGGGCTAATGATGAGATGTTTGGAGCTCTCCTTACAGATTTGCAAAAAAAAAAACCACCTCAAAAAACAAAACAACAACAACAAAAAAGAACTCATGGGCAACTGGAGGGTGTTTTAGATGTCAGAGGGAAAAAGACAGGCAGCTATCCAGACACAGCATTGAAGTGGCCCAGGACAGCATTGCATAACCAGAGCCATGGAGGGGAAAGACAGGGACATGCAAAAGCAATTCCTGGAGGCAATGCATGGGCAGAACGCTCTGCTGGAGTGCATGCTGCTATTAGGCCCTCAGACAATCAAGTGCTCTCAACCAGGACCCAAGCATGTTCTGTAGCTCCTGGATAATACAGGGTACTGGGAACACCAGCAGATGTTCCCCACTGTAGCCCTACAGCCGCACTCCCAAAGGCCATTCCCCTCCCCAGCAAAAAGCCCAGTGCAGTGAGAACAGGACCATGTGGGAGCCCAGCACATTTGAGCCATTCAGTGCACCTGGCAACTTTGAGTCCTGATGCAACCCCAGAAGGCAGAAGGACAAGAAGTAGCAAAGGCAAGGCATTCACTTACCTGTGAATAGGAGCTCTCTCCTCCCCACTCCCACCCATTGTTGTGTGCCACTCCCCAACCCCCGCACTACATTTGAATTTACGTCTTCTTTTCACTTTAATCTGTGTTTCATGTTGTCACAATCCCTATGAGCAAACTTGGTAATTTATTTTTTAAATTTTATTTTTGGCTGTTATGTACAGGCATAACTGGTGCGATAAAAACGGTTAAAAAGGTCACGAAGAATCTGCAGTGCATGCATGGTACACACAAGAAACACCCATTTTCACATGTAATAGCTTTTTGCAAAAGTATACAAGCACAGACACAATCTAAAATAAGGAGTGCAACAATGTGTCACTTCTACCGCTCATAAAAGCAATTCCAATGCTCACAATCCAGTCCAACTGCTCCCATCCCTAGGATAACAACTGGAGGTACAGCTGCACATTTTCAGACCTCAGACTCAGAGTAAGAACAAAAGGCATCCCTGACAGTATTGCCCTGGCAGCTTACACTTTCTAGCGGATGCCTTGGTGGCTGCTAATACCGCTGAGGAAGTCTCTGTGCCTCAGCCTCCCACCCACCATTAAGACTTTCTCCCTTACTCTCCCAAATATAGTGCAAAATACAACCCACACCTATAATTCTAGGCAAGTTTTGTTCTGCAGTTTCTAACCTAGCCATGAGCTCAACCTTTCAGATGGCCAAATGCACACTCCGTTGTCATTCTTCAACTACTGAGGTGATAATTAGACAATTCTTTTCTTCTGCCCAACTGACCAGTAAATGGCTTCATTAGCCAGGGAAGCAGAAGAGAAACTGGGTCTCTCAGGTAAAACAGAGCAATCTCCACACCACTAATGTCCATAGTGATCCTGGGGCAAACTCTACATTATTCATTCAGGTAAAGAGGCATGACTTCTGAAAGATACTAACATTGTGGACCTTTCCAGACCCCCCTGCATTTATGTTTGTAAACCTGCCACAGTGATCAACCAGGCCTCGAAGTACCCTGTGGAAATACTCCTTTCTCTTTATACATTCTGAGGCCTGATCAGTTGCCCCAGTACAGTTCAGGAAATCCATGTGTTTAAAGCCATCTATAATCTCCTGACCATTACCAAGCTTCATAACCCGATGCAACAGTGCCTTCTTCACACATGCATGACAATGGCCCCAACAGTCAATCTCTCTGTGCCAAGTTGGTTGGCTACGGATGGGTAACAGGTGGGGGTGGCCAGCTTCCAGATGGCAATAGCGACCCGTTTCTCAACAGGAATAGGACACCACATGTTGGTATGCAGCTCCAGCTCCAAGGTTCCTGCAGCACAGATCTCAAAAAAAGTTGCCTTCACCATCCTGAAGTTCTGTTGTTGCAGCTGATCATCCCAGGTCTGCAGAATGATCCTTTTCCACCAGTCAATGCTGATTTTCCAAGCCCAGAAATGGTACTGCACTGTGTAAAGCTGCTGTAGGAAGCGCTCATGTAGTAGCAGTTACTTGGTGTTGTCGTCCTCTTCCTCATCCTTCTTCTCCTCCTTTTGCTACTGCTAGAGGAGCTGCTGATATAGTCACATCAGTTGCTCAGTGGTGTGGTGGTTGAAGTCCAAAACTGAAGCCGCCAGGAGCTTAAAAAAAGCCCAGACAACCTCTGCATAGTCGTAGTTGCCAGCATAGTGGCACAGAGCATTGTTGCATCCATGCTGGCCAACAGCAATTCAGAAATGGAGCCCAGAGAAAGAGGCAGTACAGGAAGGAGGGAGTGGAATCATGGGATTTTTTTGAGTTTGACCCCCAAGTCCCAGAATGCCACTGGCTTCTGCTGTGCACCCCACAATGTGCAGAGAGAAAAATACCCCAGCATGCGCTGGGCTCATCAGTGAAACAATGGACTATGGGATACCTACCCAAAATGCTGCATGCCTAGCGCACACCAGGACCCTACCATGTTTACACAATGATGCAAACTGAAAGAGGGCACAGTTATCCCATGTTCAGTCTATTAGTGCGGCTTATGTATTGCACACCAACTAGCGCACATCAACTCAGTGCAAACTAAACCCCCATGTAGACAAGCCCCAAGTTGGACCATAGCTGGGTATTCAAATTCCATATGTGCAAAGGAGCCAGATAATGTAAAACATAAGGTTCAAAGGATCTAGATCAGTGTAGTATACCAGGGCAAAATATTGCCTAATTCACTTTGATTTGCTAAATTGCAATGCCCAGAGTTTACTTTTCATTCCATGTAAGCAGTCTACCTTTTCCATTCTACCCTTCATAATCTGTTCTTTCCCCCATGGATAGATCCTTGTCTTGTGGCCATATTCACATAATTCATTGAAGGGACTGATCAGTCTGGCCTAAATTCTATGACTGTAGAGTAAAGCAAGTGTACACCGGGAGTAAATGGCTAGAGTTACACTTAGAAATGGTGTGATTCAAAACTGGTATTCTGCAGTCCATTCGATGAAAAAGTAGCTTCCCCGATTATAAATGTTTGTCCATAACCTCGAATGAGAATGTAAATACAGGTATTTTTGCACAGTTATGAAAAGATATACTATCAGTCAAGTAACGGGAGAGGAGATAGGCAGATCAACAAAGCAAAATGAAGATGAATTCAAATTCAGTCATTTGCTAACAATGCTGAAGGCTAATGCTAGACATTTACTGGAAGAGTCTGAAATGATAATCTTGACTATCAACAAATGCAATATTTCTGTTCAGCTAAAGAAATAAACCTTTATCTGCGTCTGCTTTCTCTGGGTGTGCCAACTATGATACTGCAGCCGTGCTGCTGTAGCACTGTAGTGTAGACACTTCCTACAATGACAGAAGAGGTTTTTCCATTGATGTAGTTAATCCATCTCTCTGAGAGGTGGTAGCAAGGCCAATGGAAGAATTCTCCCATCAACCTACTTGCATGTATAGTGGGGGTTAAGTTGACCTAACTGTGTCACACTCAATGTGAACTTTTTCACAGCCTTGAATGACGTGGCTAAGTCAATCTAATTTTTAGGTGTAGACCAGGCCTTTTGACTCCACCATGGCATACTCAGCAGAAGCATCAATGTTAGTGAAACTTAAATCTGGTGCCTTAAACCAAAGCTTGAATTTGTCCGAATCTAAAAAAAATGGTTCTCATTAAACAGCAATAGCCCTGCTTCCAATCCAAACAGAGTCTCTGCTACTCAGTGTGGTACTGTAAATGGTTTCTACAATTGGTATGTGTAATCTGAGAAGAGTTGCTAGCTCTAAGGGGTAGAATAACATTTCCTGATCTCTCTTGCATGGTCTAAATTATTACAGCAAATTGGTATGTCCCTTGCACAAACTCACCAATGCTTAACCTCATGAGCTCTTCAACTCTTTTCCTCTCTCATTTTGGAACATGAATCTTTTCTTGCCTTTCCATCTTAGGGTGGAATTTTCAAAAGCACCCAACAGTGGCTTTGACTCTGCTTCCTCAGATTTCAATGGGAGCAGAGCCAGGCCGATGCTGAGCACTTTTAACTATCGCAACCTTATTATCCTTCCCCTCTCTCTCCTATTGGGTGTTACCTTGTAGTATGTCTTTCTCCTATGAAAACATCATTAATGTACTGCATGCGACATCAAGCACTCTCTCTACAGCTTCAGTCAAACCACAGAATTTTTAAGCAGAACTCCGCATGAACTACAATGATATAACGGTTTTATGCTAGCTCCCCTCACACTGTGCGAGCATGTTGTGGGTGTGTCCAGAACGCTGCTGCACTTGCTATTTAGAGCTGGTCAGAAAATGGGAACTAATTTTTGTAAATATCTTTACAAAATGTGAACTTTTTTTGGTTAAAAATATTGGAATTTGAATTTTTTTGACCAGTTCCGTTGCTATTCTCAATTTCTGCAATTGCTTCTTGGGGCCATGAGCAGCCGACGAGGGGGGGGGGGGGAAAGCCGGTACAAATTACCGGGGCCCGGCGGTCCGGAAGGGGACCCGGGGCCCAGCTTCCCCCCCCACCTCTCGTCGCCTTACTGGGGCCTGGCGGTCCAGAAGGGGGCCCGGGGCCCGGCTTCCCCCCCTCTCGTCAGCCCTGTTTAGCCAGTCCGCCCTTGCTGGGGGGCCCGAAAAAAAATTTTCACCGGGGCCCGAACCCGCTCTCGGTGGCCCTGGGCCTAGGATAGAACAAAGTGGTTCCGAGTGGTGCCAGACTAGGAGGAAAATGAATAAGAGATTTTGGCCAAAACCCTGAGCAAAGTGCAGCTAGACTCAAGAATCAGGGTAGGAAAGACCATTAAGACCTCAATTCCAGGTTTCTAAACAATTGAGTCATCATCCAATTTTAAAAAGTTCTTAAATCACAATTTGTTGTGTTATATAAGACAATTTTGTTAATGCTAAGATTGTGGAGAGATTTTGCATAAATGTTTTGATGGTGTGCCTGTGCAGACCAGTGTTTTGATAAGTGTTTGTTAGAGCTGATGATGTGTTCACAAGAGTTGCACGTCCTGGAAAGGGATGCAAGTGTTAGTATTGAACATGGAGTTAAAAATACAACAAAAGCATAATATCCCCTAACTGTGCTCCTTCATTTATGCCATAAACGGTTGCAAACAGTATAAGTAAGAAAAAAATTATTTAGACGCCTCAGTATAAAAATACAATAATTCCTTAAAAAATTCCTGCCTCACAAAGTTCCACTCGCTAAGCAGATTAAATATCCTAGATAGACATTCTACAGTATGTGAATTCCAATTGACAGTTAAGCAGAAGTATCATATGACAGCAAAATGGTGTAACCTAAATATTTCTAAAGAGATTAATGGCTATTTGATCTGGGATACCTTTAACGATCAAAGTAAAATCCACGCAAGTTTATTTTGCTAAAGATGCTATCATTTTTCATTGGAAAAATAGTCTACTTTTTACCCCTTTCCCTTTTAAAAATGCTAGTGTTACTTTGAAAGCTATCTATCTATCTATCATTTGCTGGAAGAAAATAATATTTTTGAAGATATTTTAAATTGACCATTTTGTCATTGTGGTAGTGATACCCCATTTTCTACATTATGGTAAGCTGGGTTCAGATGTATGTATAAAAAATCTTTTGATGCCAGCTGAAAAATAGCAGCATGCTTTTATTTTGCTCTAGTCACTACCAATTTTTAAATTCAAAATATCACATAAAACGTAGAGGTAGCTTGCTATACTGATTTAAATCAGTTGTAATATATTAAAACAGCAGCTCTTTCAGATGTACACAGGGGAATACAAAACCAAATAAATAAATACATACAGCTGTACTTTAATGCGACAAGCAACAAGTATGTGCTTTGAGATGACAATGACCTAGAGCAATCTGGATCCTAGAAATTTTTTTTAATAATTCTTCAGTATGAATGCACAGATATGGCCAGGAAACAGAACAGCTATTTTGTTTTGACTAAAATTCTTTTCACCCTTGAAAGGAATTTGATGCTAAAATACGTTTCTATGAAGAATATGGTTGTTCTTGTAAAAGCTGAAATAACTGAAATGACTTTAATTATTAGCTGAGACGTATGACAAAATATGCCTGCACCTCATGTTGCTAATGGCACTGGGTTTATGTAGGTCTTTGTTCCTTGCACACAGCTCAAGTCATATGAGGATAACATTGACCTTAGTTCAAGGTGGAATTATTCATGTCACTTCTTCTTTTACTTATACAGGCTGTTTACCCAGTCATGCCTGACTGAAATAGAAAGGATGGATTTACAAATTCAGTACCAGATACACTGAGTAGACAAAGTACATTATTAATCTGTAATATTAGTTCCAGAGCTACAAAAGAGAGGCAGAGGAAGATACTTGCAAATGGGCTGTAGAAACTCTTATATCATTTAGGTTCTCAAACAGCTGCCTGTCAAGCTCCATAATCTCTATCTGTCTATATCTCATCAGTCACTTCCTCCTCCTACCCATGAATGTCCTATACTTCTCCCAGTCCTCTTGCTTTACTGCACCCATAGGCCAGGTGTACATTACAGACCTATATCAGTATCATTACGTCACTCAAAAATCCACCCCCCTGAGCGACATAGTTATATCGCCCTAACCCCCCATGTAGACAGCACTATGTTGACGGGAGAGCTTCTCCGTTGACATAGCTGCCGGAGAGGTGGATTAACTACACCAATGGGAGAAGCTCTCCTGGTGGCGTAGGAGAATCTTCACTAAAGCACTACAGTGTACAGTACAGCTGTGCTGCTGTACGTGAAAACAAACACTTAGTCTTTTCCCCCCACTTTCATGCTTGCTTCTTCTGTCATACTATCCAGTCTCTCATTTCCTGCCCACCAAGCCCCATTTTGCCATTCCCCAACGTCCTTGCTATCCTTCCTTAGAATTTGGCCAGGACAACAAATAACTGTTTTTCAAACAAATTTGCCAAGGAATCTTTGAGGATTCCAAATGGCCAGGACCTCAGTTTTAAGCCTCATATGAAAATATGTTTTTATGAGCTAGGTGAAACCTTGTTATGGGATTGAGGTTAATGGATGTGAACTCACACATCAATTAACATAACTGTAACAATAAGCCCCACCAAAGACAAAAGAAGTGCATGAACCCAGTCACCCAACAACTTTTGATGTGGACACAGTGGCAAAATGAGGACAGACACATGTATGTAATTAAGCAACAGGCCACAAATTTTATTAAATTTTAACACAGGGGAGGGAGAGCTACCTGCCCATCACCCATACACTCCTATACCAGGCATGTAATTGGTTGCAGTGCTCCTCACCAGGGCTACAGGGCTCCTTACCATCTAACCCGTAACTAGCACAAGGGTTAGAGGGCACCTTATCAGACAACCCATAATGCGGGGTAGGCTGTCCTCAGATCTCTTTGAGTCCTACACTCTCCCCCACCCTAGGGAGAAGAGAATGCAGCAGAGTGGGGACCTCAGCCCGCAAGGCTTTTGTGAAAGCCACAAAATCTCACCTTATCACCTGAGCCCAAGGCACATCACCAAAATCCCAGGTCTTTTACCACTGGGAACTATTCATTTTATTCTTTTAACCACACTGGAAACTGGTGACAAGTTGTGATGAATAAACAGTTCAATCCAAGTACTTCAGTTAGGTACTAAGCATGTTCCTACTTAACCCACTGTGGCTTGAAGGTGCTGCAAAGTTTCATCGCAAAAAGAAAAGCACTTCCATGAGAGGCGTACAGCTCTTACCGGTGATACTTTTGCGGTGATGTTCAAGTAAAGAAATGTTCTTCCTGTTTACAGAGCTTTTAGCGTCCACAGGATATCCCACAGTGCCTAGGTGACCACTCTGGCCAGCAGCTCTGCTGCTCTGATGCCAGGTAAACAGACATCCACCCCTCTCCCTGTAAAGCCCCGAGAACTTTGAAACTCCCCTTCCTGTTTTCTTGGCAAGTGCTCACTTATCTGGCCAGGTGACAATGCCTGCTCCATGGAGCAAATGATCCCCTGCTTGGAGCAATGCTGAGCTACTGGAGCTGATCAGTATTTGGGGAGAGGAGGCTGTGCAGGGACCCAGGATGCCCCGCGATCACACACACACCCTTCCCAAAAGACCTATCATCAAAATGGAGAGAGCTGCACTGTGGGATAGCTGCCCTCAGTGCGCTGCTCTCATCGGTGATGGAAGTGCTGCAAATGTAAACACTCTGACACCTGTGGAAGTAAGTGAGTACACAAACCAGCACTTTTCTTTCACCGGTTCACTATCACCGTTGAAACTGACAGTGCAAAAACTCTGCAAGTGTAGACATAGCCTCAGTCTCCCATCCAAATACTAAATGAGTCAGTCCTTTGCACAACTAAATGGTTTCTAGCTTACAATGATACAGAAGCACTCAGCTTGTAGAAGCACTGTGAATGCTTTGTGTAAGGTATGTTATCACTTACTCACGAGGGATATGGAACATCATGCAGAGAGAGTGCTGTCGATAAGAACTAGTCACCTATTGGGAAATACACATTAGGTGACACAAAAGCTGGCTATGAGTAGGACTGCCGGGTGTGTCATACATCATTACTTTTTTGTGGCCATTACGATAGCCAGTGCTTACATTTACATCATCTTTCACTGTGACTGCTATTTTCCTCCACCATGACTGTACTATCAATAGTAATAGGTAATAACTAACTAGTGATATGGCTTATTTTGTGGAGCTTGAACACCAGACCATTGAAGAAATTAACACTGCTACTTTTATAGTCCAGGTTTGTGTTGATACAATCAATAGCTAGAGTGAATTACATTATTTCATTTAAACTGTCTTTTATTTTTTCTTCTTTATGCCAATGCATTCATTTCAATATTTATTTCCATTTATCACTCACTCTTCCAGGAGATAATTATGAGACCAAGATTTCCCTCTGAATACAGCTCTGCACCATTGACTTTATTTTAGTTTAGTTGTAGTTATGTCAATAAAACAGAGCATTCAAACTCCAGACACATAAAAGTGACTTTGTCACAGATATTATCTTTCACATGATAGTTTGTGCACCTTTGAATTCGACATGGATTACTTACATGTGAATTCTACAAGCTTTTCCTTCTCAAATTGGTAAGGTCTGGCATATGTCCACAGGATACAATTCTAGACTTGTCATCACTGGGTCAGCAGTGTTAACATGAGCAAAATTCTAGAATGGTTTTGCTTATAGGTTCCTTGACCCTTGTACAACTAATCTGTTGTATATATTGAGTAGCACAAGTGTTATGTACTATGCACCAGATCAACGCCTTTCATTCTTTGTATGTGGATATGACACTTTCCATTCAGAAGAGAGGCCAGCAGCCTGCATGCCACTGGCCTCCCCCTCTAAATACACAGATCACCATCCATAGGTCTTGAGATCTGCATATGGGATGGGATGGGGCTGGGGGGAATATGTATCATCCCTCTACCAAAACCAGGGAGAACCTCAAGAAAAGTTAAAGGGACACAGTTAATCTAGCTAATTTTTAAAAAAGTTAAAAGTACCTTTAGGTTCTCTGTGACCTGCTGTGTTACTGGGCCTACAAATTTACCCTAATTGTATGCTCCCATCATAAGAAGTATATGAAAGTTCATGAGATGTTACAATTGCCTGTAATAACAAATGTTGATGGAATGTAGGTCAAGCTGCTTTTAATAATGAATGTTATAAACAGGTGCAAAAAGAACCAGAGAAAGACTAAATTAATCCAGACAAAAAAAAGTCACATTGATAGGATTCAAGAACTATGCTTGAATCATGCCTGGTAAAAAATAACAGAAGATGTGGAACCAGAAATTAATGAAGAAAAATTGGTGATTTGGATATTAGGCCTATTGGATGGACAAAATAATGAGGGGATGGGCTATTCCACCCTTCCCTGCCCTTTTCGGTCCATAAAGAGACAGACTTTGGGGGGGAAATGGGAAGAACAGATGGAGGCTACTGGAGCAAGCATCATCATCATGATTGCCACCCCCACCATCTCCTGGGACCCCAGGCTTTCTTTGTCCTAATCCTGAGGGTTGTCCTGACCAGACCAGGCCATATAGAGAGAGATTCAGATAACGTCACCACCGCTACCAGCTCCAGCTGAATCCCAAACCACCACCTGAGATTAAACAGGATTGGACTTTATCAGCTGCAATAACGACAGCTCCAGCCCGTCTCAACTAACTTCTTCTCTTTTACCCACAAGAGCAGATTTTGGAAGACTGTCAATCAAGGGTTTTTTCCCTTCTAAAAACTCTCTCCAGCTAGAGGGGAAGGGAAGTTATTAACGTGAAAGTCTTTCTACATTAGATTTCAAATGCTGTAACTGTTTTTAGCCTTTTAATAAAGATAAAGAAAAGAAGCCAAATGATTTTTAATGGTATGCTTGCCATGGTACTAAGCAGGCTGAGGCTCTGTACACCAAATCCCAAACTTTGTTTTAACACTGTTTAATATTGGACAGTGGCTGGGTTTTGTCAGCATTTTAACAGAGCATCTAAATAAAACAGTCCTCTGCCAATTCTAGGGTGACCAGATGTCCTGATATTATAGGGACAGTCCTGATATTTGGGGCTTTTTCTTATATAGGCTCCTATTACCCCCGACCCCCTGTCCCGATTTTTCACACTTGCTGTCTGGTCACCCTAGCCAATTCTTGTGGTTTTACAATAACACCCTCCACTGGTTACAAATGTGTTCTCACCTAGTGCTTTGTGAAACAAACAGGAAACTGACTATCCAGCTGAACATACAGGGAAACCCACTATACAAAACAGGCTGCCAAAATATACCACATAAAGAAAGTGACAAAAAATTTGTCCTTCCTCTCTCCCCTCCTTCAATTATATGGTCATTTAGGTGTTACCTCTAACAATGATAGATACAAAATGTTCAGACAGAAGCACAATTTCTAAGTTGATAATGTCCATGGAAATCCTCTTTAGCACCAGGTGAGGGAAACAATGCCATTGGGGCCATGCCACCAGGAAAATGGGGGAATCCTAAAGCTTAGGGTGACCAGACAGCAAATGTGAAAAATCGGGACAGGGAGTGGGGGATAATAGGAGCCGGTATAAGAAAAATACCCCAAAATCAGGGCTGTCCCTATAAAATTGGGACATCTGGTCACCCTACTAAAGCTGGTAGCCTATGTATGGATCATTTTGCTGTATTAAGAGTACCTAGCAAAACCAATATGGATCTTTAAAATCCCACCTTGCCTGCAGGATGGGCCTCTCATTTTTGCAGAAACTCAGATGTTATTAAATGGAATTCATCCTGCAGGACAGACGGAACTTTAGGGAGCCATGAGTGAAGTCAATGGAATTTTTTTTGCCACTGACTTCTTTTGGGGCTAAGATTTCACCTCAGGACAGTATCTCATTTTACAATCGTTAATGATTTAGGAAAATGCTAGCCCACTTTTAGATGTGGATATTTGTCAAGGAAAGGGCAGCTCATCCTATCCCTGTAGACTGGTGCAAAGAGGCTGTAGGGCAAGAGGAATAGCCCTAGTGCAAGAATCAAAGGGGTAGCTGTGTTAGTCTGGATCTGTAAAAGCAGCAAAGAGTCCTGTGGCACCTTATAGACTAACAGACGTATAGGAGCATGAGCTTTCGTGGGTGAATACCCACTTCTTCGGATGCCCACTTCTTCTAGTGCAAGAGACTTTCTATAGGACATCCAGGTCTGCATTCCCCTGCTGCAGGAAGAGCCAGCACAGAGGGGTTCTGGGATAGCTGAAGCACCCTTACACCTCAGCACTTTCATACTCCTACAATAGCGCCACTACAGGGGGGTGCAAATTAGGACAGCTCTAATGTGCCTCCGTGCCTGGTCTCCTGGCCTTTCAATACCAGGACAAAGGAAACATAAGCCACCTCTCCTTTGTCCCTGCACCATCTTCGTGCAGGCACAGGGATGAATCTGGCCCAGAGAGATTACAAGGGTTGCCTAAGGTCAGGCAGGAAGTCTACAACAGAGCTGGGAATAGAATCCAGATCTTCCAAATCCCAGACCAATGTCTAAACCATAAGGCAAACCTCCTTTGTGGATTTCCCAGGGACTGTGGGAATGGAAGCCATTCTCAGACAGAATAATCATGGTGTATCTCTACAAGGATGAATTAGCATGATCAAGATAGAATTAAATTACATGTTACAAATGCTACCAGTGCCCAATACGGCACCATTTTAAAATCCATTAGAAAAGAACATCTTCATTTTAATAGTAATAGTAAAAAAACAAAACAAGATACATATTACAAACCTTAATTCCAGTTTATAGCTACCTAGTTTCAAATTTTACCCAAAGGCCTTTAATCTGGGACAAGCCTTCTGATTATGGGATTGTAACAGGGTTCCCACTCACCGCTTGTGCACCTCCTCAAATCTACATCTGGGAAAGTAGCTCACATGGCATTAGGTGCCCCCTTCTGCTCTCTTGGCCCTCCTGTCAGGTCCTTGTTCAGTCCATCCCTTCTGGGGTTATAAAGTCTAACAGGACCACTGTCCAAATGCCTCCTCTGGACAGTGTTCAGCTTGGGACTCTGTGCTACTCCACTGGGTTCTGGCCCAGGGATCCTGTAACCAGCAATCCAGGTCTGTTCAGTCCCCCTCCCTGTTGCTGTTTTCCTGGGCTCCTTTCATCCAGCCACTCTTTTCCCTTGCCTGTTTCCAGGTTTACCACAGTAACCTACTCTACTCCCCATGGCTGCTTCTCCCCCTCCTAGCGTCTTTAGTCCAGGGCTTAATCTCCCCCTAGACTTCCTTCTTGTCCCTGACAACCTCCCTCATCCCAGGGAGTGACAGCAACCTGCAGCCACCTTCTGCACACAGCCTTCTAGCTTTAGTGCTACCCCAGCCCTCCTCCAACTGAACTTGGCTCTTAATTCACCTGGCCCTCCCTCCCACAGCTGATGCCAGGTAGTCTAATTGGTCTCTCAGGCCCTCATTAACCCTATCAGGTCTGGTGTTGGTAAAAATCTAGCAACCCAGATATATGCCACACTTAAAAGTCCTGGGAAAGTTAAAATAATACCTGGAACTAGATTACATCCTACATAAAGACTGATTCTCATATAAGAGTTTGTATTAAAAATTTGCAGCCAAGGTGTGTCACCAATTTCTGATTTATAAAAAACCAAATTCATGCCCATTGGGGATTTGAAAACAAAGGATCTGATCCTGCAAACACTGAAACACGAAAGTAATTGTACTCACATGAGCTAAGTTACTCCAATATGTGGTTGCAGCATCAAGCCCAAATTTTGATTTGGGCGATGGTGAAAAGTTGCTACATGATAACATTTGGAAATGCTTCCCAGGAGCTCTTGGCTCTCAGCACCTCAATTCTTAGGCCTCCGGTTTAGATACTACTACAAAATACTACAAGGACAGTCACATAAGGCAGTGATTTATCTAATTGGCTGTAAGAACAAAGACAAGTATGGGAGCATGGTCTGAACTCTTCATACTCAGAGGGTGATGGGGCAATATTCTAAATTCAATGATAAAATTAGAATGGCTGCAAATTTAGGGCCTAATCCTACAAATAATTTTTCCTATGAATAGTCCCATTGGGGCCAATCCTGAAATCCTTACTCAGTTTTTATTCAGTCCTTATTCTGACAAATTCCTGTTTAAACCAGTTGGACCACCTGAACGAATAAGGACTACATGTACAAGTAAGTGTTGCAGCCCTAGGTCCTAAGAATAGATTATTACACTCTAACCCACACACATCAGAGCCCTTTATATAGTGGGTGATATGACATAGTTGAATGAACACATTTTTGGAAGAAGAAACTAACCAGATTGAATTAAATTTATGGATGGCAACAAAACACTCCTCACGGCCCAGGGCCCCATTCAAAAACTGGATGTTATCATTGTTCAATGCTTCTGCTAACAAAAGACTAACATTCAGATTAAAATATGACAGGCTTAACCCTACTTGCTTTAAGTAGTCACTGAAGTAGATTGACTTCAGTGGGACCACTTTTGTGAGTATAAGGAGGATTTGGCCAACATCGAAAAAATGAGCAAAATCTGGGACCCCCTTCTTAGGGAGCCAGCAAATAGTGTTACTATATAACAATAATATTTGGAAAGGTTACATAGACCAGAGTCCATGATGTTACAGTGGTGTAAAACTAGTGTATACACACACACACACACACACACACACACATGTTAATTGCAACATTCACATTGTAGCATGTGGACCTTAACTGCAGTTTATTAAAAGCACTGTCATCGTGCATACTCTGACATGCATGGAACCTGTTATCCTAATCCAAATATTGGAAAGAAAAACAAACAAACAAAAACCTCACCAAGGATTCTCAAATAGCTCTTCAGGCTTTTTCAATCCACTAAGAAAGAAGCTAAAGTATCTAGGGGTCTAAAACCACACTCATTCAGGAAAGTGTTATATAGTCTGGTAAAAAGTGAGATCTGTGTAGAGAGGAATCAATACTATTCTGCAAGAAAACTGAATCAATGTACAATACATTTTTCTTACAGAGAGTGACAGCATAAAAATCCTTACAAAGCATGCCCCACCCTGAAATGACAGTTAGTGTTCATGAAAGTGAGGGAGCAGCTGGGTGACCAGACAGCAAGTGTGAAAAATTGGGACGGGGTGGGGGTTAACAGACGCCTACATAAGACAAACCCCCAAATATCAGGACTGTCCCTATAAAATCGGGACATCTGGTCACCCTAGGGAATAGTAACATTAATTTGAGATCATGCAATCTAACCTATCTACCTATCTATCCAAATACTTATATGGCCCACATTTCTTTAGTATCTGAGTGCTTCACAACCCTGAATGTATCTCACACAATCTGCAATGGGCCTCACATTTGGTTTGCAGGGACAAAGATTCTAGCTCCCTCCTTCTCTGGAGCTGTCTCCGCTGTTGCAGACATTTTTCTTACATCTAAGGGCATGTCTACACTTGCCATTTAAAGCAGAAAAAGTCCCTTTTTTGCACAAAAACCGTGGGAGCGTCTACACTTGCTAATGACTTTTTGCAGTGAAACTTTCAGTTTCATCACAAAAAAAAAGGCACCTACACGAGAGGCATACAGCTCTTACCGGTGATACTTTTGCAGTGATGTACAAGTGAAGACACGTTCTTCCTGTTTATAGAGCTTTTAGCATCCACAGTGCCTAAGTGATATCCCACAGTGCCTAGGTGACCACTCTGGCCAGCAACTCTGCTGCTCTGATGCCAGGTAAACAGACATCCACCCCTCCCCCTGTAAAACCCCAGGAACTTTGAAACTCCCCTTCCTGTTTTCTTGGCAAGTGCTCACTTATCTGGCCAGGTGACAATGCCTGCTCCACGGAGCAAACGATCCCCTGCTTGGAACAATGCAGAGCTACTGGAGCTGATCAGTATTTGGGGAGAGGAGGCTGTGCAGGGACCCAGGATGCCCCGCGATCACCCTCCACTTCCCACAAGTCCTATCGTCAAAATGGAGAGAGCTGCAGTGCACTGTGGGATAGCTGCCCTTAGTGCGCTGCTCTCATCTGCGATGGAAGTGCTGCAAATGTAAACACGCTCTGACCCCTGTGGAAGTGAGTACACAAAACAGCGTTTTTCTTTCACCGGTTCACTATCACCGTTGAAACTGACAGTGCAAAAACTCTGCAAGTTAGACATAGCCTTAGTTTTTACAACTAATCTTGCTCAGAATAGGTCTAATCGACACAGCGATGAAAATGCCTACAGTATCTGGGGACTCATCTTACATGAACTCACTGACACCAGTGGAGCTGAACCAGTGTTGCCAACAGTCGAAAATTTTCAGAAACTTTTTTTTTTTTAGTATAAAAAGAAGTCCCTTTAGCCAGGGACTTTGAAGCTCCCAATTCATCCCTCCAATCTACTGATTAGGGCTGGATGAAATTTTGCAGACTAATAGTTTATTTGCCAAAAAATGCAGTTTCGGGTTGACCAAAACTATTCGCAAATTCAGGTCAAATTTGGTGAATAGTTTCAGCCAAAGAAACAAATTAAGACTTTTTTTGAAAAAGTCAAAATGTTGCATTTCAACATTTTCAAAATGAAATGTTGCAACTTTTCATTTCAAAACAACATTTCCTTTTGAAATGTAGCTAGATTTATATAGCAAACAAAAAGGTAAACGACACACAAAAATGAAGAAAAAAATAATACTGTAGTTTCTTTTTGAATGAAACATTTAGTTCAACCCAAAACGAAAGTTTTTCACTTTGCACGTCAGCAAGAAAAACCAGAAAATATATGCTTCGGGTTGACCTGAAACCATTTATTTCTTTGTTTGGTCACAGAACCAAAAAAATTAATTATTTGCTCAACTATACTACTAATTTCAGACCCCTCCCGTACCACATATGATTTCGTAGCAGGGTTCTTAAGCCTGGGAATTTATCTGTGGTGCTGGACCCAGTGATGTGCTAGGCTATGTTGTCAGTTTCAACAGTGATAGTGAACTGGTGAAAGACAAGCGCTGGTTTGTGTATGCACTCACTTCCACAGGCGTCAGAGAGTGTTTACATTTGCAACACTTCCATCACAGATGAGAGCAGCGCACTGAGGGTAGCTACCCCACAGTGCAGCTCTCTCCATGTTGACAATGGGTCTTGTGGGGTGATCCCGGGGCATCCTGGGTCCCTGCACAGCCTCCTCTCCCCAAATTCTGATCAGCTCCAGTAGCTCAGCATTGTTCCAAGCAGGGGATCATTTGCTCCATGGAGCAGGCATTGTTACCTGGCCAGATGATAAGTGAGCACTTGCTAAGAAAACAGGAAGGGGAGTTTCAAAGTTCCCGGGGCTTTACAGGGGAAGGGGTGGATGTCTGTTTACCTGGCTTCAGAGCAGCAGAGCTGCTGGCTAGAGTGGTCACCTAGGCACTGTGGGATATCCTGCAGAGGCTAAA
Organism: Terrapene triunguis; assembly: GCF_002925995.2. Classification (NCBI taxonomy): domain Eukaryota; kingdom Metazoa; phylum Chordata; order Testudines; family Emydidae; genus Terrapene; species Terrapene triunguis. The sequence goes on from NW_020664447.1 coordinate 55,670,284, forward strand.
GGCTGTGTAAACAGGAAGAACGTATCTTCACTTGTACATCACCGCAAAAGCATCACCAGTAAGAGCTGTACGGTGTATGCCTCTTATGGAAGTGCTTTTCTTTTTGTGGTGAAACTTCTGAGTTTCACTGCAAAAAGTCATTGGCAAGTGTAGATGCTCCCATGGTTTTTGTGCAAAAAAGGGACTTTTTCCACTTTAAATGGCAAGTGTAGATAAGCCCCTAGTCACATCATGTGAACACCATATTCAGGGACTTTTCACAGGGGAAGCCTCAGAGAGTGTAAGACGTGAATGTAGCAAGGAAGCTCGGAATCAGCACCGACAAATGATCAGAGGCAGGCCCATGGGATCGTGAGCAGAAGGACGTCTTGAGGACTGTGGGGTGGAAGGGAGTGAGTTGGTTGTTGATAAAGGTTTCCTGGGAGAGAAAGAAGGAACCAAAATCCAAGTCATAGGTAGGAGAAAAGGGAGTGGAAACCTCAGAGGTATGGGGAAATGAGGGTTTGGGGTAAGAATTGTTAGGGTAAAGAAAGGTACCAGAATCATTTAGAACCACAAAGTTCTTGGTATTCACATTCCAAAACAAAGCTCTACATAATAGGACATTCTTATTCATGCACATCCCTAGCAGGGCCGGCTCCAGGCACCAGCAAAGGAAGCAGGTGCCTGGGGCGGCCAATAGAAAGGGGCGGCACTCCGTCCGTTGCTGGGGCGACATGTCCTGGTCTGCGGCGGCGGCAATTCGGCGGCGGGTCCTTCAGTCCTTCGCTTCCTCTTCGGTGGCGATTCGGCAGCAGCTCCATCAGGGTTTTTTTTTTTTCCTTCGCCGCCGCCTGGGGCGGCAAAAAAGCTGGAGCCGGCCCTGTCCCTAGTGTGGGCAGGTCCTAACCATCCCACATAGCTCTGCCCATGCGCCTCTATCCTAAACTGAAGCAAACCTGCTTCTCTGGGGTGTGTCTCCCTGAGGCAGAGACTCTTATTTTTGTGAAATATTTCTGACATTCACACAGGAGGACTAATGTGAGACACACACCCCAAGGAAAAAAACCCCATTACTTCACATGTCAATATTTGAACTCCAGCCACTGATGATTAATGGGTTAGTACATTGTCCCCTGCTACCACCCACTCCCTTTCTCACAGGGAAAGTCTATTTCAGTTTCAATGTTCGGGGGTTAGAGGGAGTCAAAAGTCCATCGCAAACACAGCATTGGAAAACTCACATTAAAAAAAACCCACCTTAGTTCTTACATAGTGCTTTACATCTGCAGATAACAAAACACTATACAAAGGATGGTAAATGCCACTATCTCCATTTTACAGATGGGAAAAACAAGTCACAGAGAGTTGAAGTGACTTGTCCAAGGTCACACAGCAGGTCTGTAGCAGAGCTGGGACTAGAACCAGACTGACTCCCATATCAGTGCCCTAGCTGCTAGATTATGCCATACCCACCCAATGTGATTAGCACATATGGTAATTAAATTACTTCCCTCTTCTTAGGTTAAAGTGAGGCATTAAAGTGAAGCTGAGTATTACCGTACCTCTTAGGTAAGAGTTCTTTTCCTGAAAGAGCAAAACAGATCTAGCCCTTTAACAAGTTGAGGAAACAAAGCTATGCCTCATACGATGCGGACGTGTGAAATTATCAGTAGTTAGTTTCCTAATAGCAACTAACCCTAGAATTTCGGTTTCATACGCCACAGCTATCTGCTTTAAAAAAAAATAGAGGTTGGGGAGGGAAACCTACTGCAATGCAAGGATATTTGCTTCATGAGTGCTGAATGCTACATTCTATTCAGGTGTGTATTTTCTCCTGAAGGGATTTAAACTATAGGACATTGTGAAATCATAGAATTGAGGGAGGACGATCCCTGATAAATAGCTCTCTGCAGATTCCTCTTCTAAAAAATTGGGTCCATTCTGTAAATAGATCATGCCTCCCTGTCATGTGCTGCAGGTGAGGTCAGTGACATACTGCAAAACACCTTACAAGCACGGCTGGTGCAGGTTGGCACCATCTGGAGGGGACTCCCTGCTGCATCGCTTCTACTTTTTGCCAGAAAGGGGGACTAAGGTGGTCCTGTGCAGCATCACCAAAGAAGGCAATTGCCAGATGCTGCCAGAGAAAGGAGCTACGGAGAGCATGTGCAGGCTACCATCAGAGAACAAAGTGTGGTTTTTCCCTACAGGACAGTTGTGGTTGCTAGGTTTAATGGAAAGGAATAGTATCCATGGGGAGAGAGCACGTGGGGGTGCACTCAGAGGAAGTGAAATGAATTGGGGTTGGGAAAGCCTCAGAGGATGGGGCTCGACTGGTCTGTATTGGCAGCATCATAGTGTAGCAGAAGGGATTGTATGGGAAGGTGAGGGTTACTGGGGTA
>NW_020664447.1:55673067-55799099 GCF_002925995.2 Terrapene triunguis
GAACTGCGGAGCAGAGAGCGACGAGCACGGCGAGCGATTTCACCAGGACATTGCAACAATGGAGAAACGCTATCATGGCAAATGGAGCCCATCAATGCTTGCAGACTATTGCTGGACAGTGACAAGAGATGCTCCATTGAATGAATACAAAAGACATGCCAAGAAGCGCCGAATAGATACTGAATAGGACTAAACTATGTACATAATAGTTTTTTGCCTTTTGTTTCATAATAAATTTTATTTATATAACCCTTTTGCTGATTTTTAAAGTGTTACATAAACAGGACAGGTGAAATATTATCATGTAAAGCAACCATAAACACATGAAAAGACCTAGGTTTACAATTTATGATTAAAACTCTACTATCTACACAATATACATAGAAATAAAATGTAAAAACTTAAATATCTTAGGGTATGTCTACACTACGAGAGTAGTTCGATTTTACTTAAATCGAATATGTGGAATCGATATTACAAAATCGAACGTGTGTGGCCACACTAAGGACAGTAATTCGACTTTGTGAGTCCACACTAACGGGGAAAGCGTCGACATTGGAAGCGGTGCACTGTGGGCAGCTATCCCACAGTTCCCGCAGTCCCCGCTGCCCATTGGAATTCTGGGTCGAGCCGCCAATGCCTTCTGGGTAAAAAAATGTGTCGAGGGTGCTTTTGGGTAACTGTCGTCATCCGTCCGTCACTCCCGCCCTCCCTCCCCGAAAGCGCCGGCGGGAAATCAGTTCGGGCACTTTTCTGGTCAGTGACAGCGCAGACGCCACAGCACTGCGAGCATGGAGCCCGCTGCGACCATCGCTGCAGTTATGGCTGTTGTCAGCACCTCGCAGCTTATCATCCACCTTTCTCAGAGGCAGATGCAGAGAAATCAGGCGAGGAGGCTACGGCAGCGCGGTGAGGGCCTGAAGTCTGAGAGTGGCACAGACCTGTCAGAAAGCACGGGACCCAGCGCCGAGGACATCACGGTGGCAATGGGTCATGTTGATGTTGTGGAACGGCGATTCTGGGCCCGGGAAACAAGCACGGACTGGTGGGACCGCATAGTGCTGCAGCTCTGGGATGAATCACAGTGGCTGCGAAACTTTCGCATGCGGAAGGGGACTTTCATGGAACTTTGTGAGTTGCTGTCCCCTGCCCTGAAGCGCAATGACACCCGGATGCGAGCAGCCCTGACTGTCCAGAAGCGAGTGGCCATAGCCCTCTGGAAGCTTGCAACGCCAGACAGCTACCGGTCAGTCGCGAACCACTTTGGTGTGGGCAAATCTACCGTGGGGGTTGTTGTCATGCAAGTAGCCAACGCAATCGTTGAGGTACTGCTCTCAAAGGTAGTGACCCTGGGAAACGCGCAGGTCATCATAGATGGCTTCGCCGCGATGGGATTCCCAAACTGCGGTGGGACTATAGATGGAACTCACATCCCTATCCTGGGACCGGACCACCAGGCCAGCCAGTACATTAACAGAAAGGGCTACTTTTCAATGGTGCTGCAAGCACTGGTGGACCATAGGGGACGTTTTACAAACATCAACATCGGATGGCCGGGCAAGGTTCATGACGCTCGTGTTTTCAGGAACTCTGGTCTGTTTAGATGGCTGCAGGAAGGTATTTACTTCCCGGACCACAAAATAACTCTTGGGGATGTGGAGATGCCGATAGTCATCCTCGGGGACCCAGCCTACCCGCTAATGCCCTGGCTCATGAAGCCCTATACTGGCGCCCTGGACACTGAAAAAGAACTCTTCAACTACCAGCTGAGCAAGTGCAGAATGGTGGTGGAGTGTGCTTTTGGCCGTCTCAAGAGGAGATGGAGAAGCTTACTGACTCGCTGTGATCTCAGCGAAACCAATATCTCCATTGTTATAGCAGCTTGCTGTGTGCTCCACAATCTCTGTGAGAGCAAGGGGGAGACCTTTATGGCGGGGTGGGAGGTTGAGGCAAATAGCCTGGCTGCTGATTACACCCAGCCAGACAGCCGGGCGATTAGAAGAGCCCAGCGGGACGCACTGTGCATCCGGGAGGCTTTGAAAGCTAGGTTCCTGAGTGAGCAGGGTAACCTATGACTTTTAAGTTTGTGTACAGAGAAGCTGAACCTGCCCCCGTTTCTTTACCCAGTTAATGTTGACTATCCTCTCCAGTTACATATCCCCTTCACCCCCTTCCAACACACGTTTAAAAATAAAATCACTTCAATTTTGTTAATGAACACCGTTTTCTTTATTACTGTTTTCACGGGAATGTTTTAAACCTGGGACGCAGACTGTGGTGGGGAGCGGGTGTAGTGTAGTGATGCAAATGACGCTTCTAAACTCCAGGAATGACAGGCTCCGCAGTGGTGGACTGGTTGTTTCAACGGAGCCTGCCACCCCTCCTGATCGGGACTGTGTGTGTGTGGGGGCTATGTGACTTTGTGGCAGGGGGAGGACGGTTACAGATCCCCTGCTGCGTGGCTCTGTGATCCAGGATAAGGACCGCTGCATAAGATCTGTAACTGCCCTCCCCCGCCACAAAGTCACAGAGCAACCGCCCCCCGCCCCCCACAGAACATGAAAACCACCTCCCAGACTGACCAGGGTAACTAGTGACTGCACTGTGTATGTGCCCTGCTGCTGGACCTGCCCCCGCCTCTGTACCCTGCTAAAGGTAACTGTCCTGTCCAATTACCAACCCCCTTCCCCCCCTTCAGACAGACTCTCCTCCAAAAGAACATGATGGAAACAGTAATTAACAGAAACGTATTTTTTATTAGCAACTACACATGAAACTGGGGGGTGAAACTTGGACGGGGGCTTGTGTGAGGCGGGAAGGAAAAGACTTGTCAAATTTTGGGGAATGAGAGCCTTCTAGTACTAGAGCAGTCTGCAGGGGTGGAGTGAGAGTTTTCACGGACTCTGCCGCCCCTCCTTCTTTGGAATTTGGGTGAGGGGGGTATGGGACTTGGTGGCGGGGGAGGGCGGTTACAGATAGACTGCAGCGGGGCTCTGTCCTCCTGCCTCCGGTCCTGCAGAACATCCACAAGGCGCCGGAGCGTGTCCGTTTGCTCCCTCATTAGTCCAAGCAGCGTTTGAGTCGCCTGCTGGTCTTCCTGCCGCCACCTCTCCTCCCGTTCCATGTGTGATCGGTGCATTGGGGATGTTATCCCTCCATTGGGACAAGTTATCCCTCCACTGGGTCTGCTGTGCTGCCTGGGCTCGGGAGCAGCCCATAAGTTCCGAGAACATGTCCTCCCGTGTCCTCTTCTTCCTACGCCTAATCTGCGCTAGCCTCTGGGAGTGTGATGCCAGGCTACGTTGGGAGACAGTCGCAGCTGTGGGAATGAGAAAAATTGAGTGAATTCCTCAGAAAGATAAATTTAGTTGTGAACAAAGAACATAGTCTTTCTCTGTGAACAAGATCATGCACAGCACCTATCACATGCGCACTCAGGACAAGGTCGAATTTTCGGCCTTCGCATTCAGTGCCTGGGGTCTTGCAGTGCAGATCAGAGAAGCGGGGCAGGACACCGGAATTTGTGTAGCAGGCCAACATGGTAAGCTGTAGACTTGTGGCTGCTTAAAACTTTAATAGTAGCACTGGCCTCCTTTCACATTGAAAGCAATGCCAGTCCCTGCTGCCAGCAATCCGGCAAGCATGAACTCTGCCCCTGTCCCACCCCCTCGCGGCTGTCCCAGGGAAAGATCCCTGTATGCTGCCCCTCTCCCACCTCCACCGCGTGGCTGTAAACTGCCGGTTACAGTTCTGTAAAGGAACGGGCAAGCAGTCCCAATACTAACATTCCCCTACCTAATTCAAAGCAGGTCACCATGAGCGACATCACTCTGATGAGGATCTCAGACACTGATAAAGAAAGAATGCTTCGGGAAAGCCTGCAAAGACCAGGGCCATATGCCGCCATGCTCTGCAGGGCAATGATCCCGGAGTACTTGCTTGTCTCCTGGTGCGGAAATGTCTGCTACTACGGAGGACCCAATAAGGCCGCTCTCCCCAGGAACCTGATGCAAAGGCTTTCCAATTACCTCCAGGAGAGCTTCGTGGAGATGTCCATTGAGGATTTCAGCTCTATCCCCGGATATATAGACCGCATTTTACTGTAGCTGCACTGGCAGGGACTAAACAGTAGAGCAGCTTGGGCAGAACAATCATGCTAAACCGGACATTGTTAGATTTTTTTTCAATAGTTGCACTGCCCAGGACTGAAACGTTAAGCGCCTAGGGCAAACTAATCATGAAAAACCCATTGTTATTATTGTTAATATTCCTGTTTTGTTAAAAATAAATGTTTAGATGTTTAAAACACTTACTGGCTGATCCTTCCCCTGATTCTGTGTCCGGGTTAACGGCTGGGGACGGTTGGTAGGGGATCTCTGTAAGGGTGATGAAGAGATCCTGGCTGTCGGGGAAATCAGCGTTGTAAGCGCTGTCGACTGCCTCGTCCTCCTCATCTCCTTCCTCATCTTCCCCGTTTGCTACCATGTCTGAGGAACCGGCCGTGGACAATATCCCATCCTCAGAGTCCACGGTCAGTGGTGGGGTAGTGGTGGCGGCCGCACCTAGGATGGAATGCAGTGCCTCGTAGAAACGGGATGTCTGGGGCTGGGATCCGAAGCGTCCGTTTGCCTCTTTGGTCTTCTGGTAGCCTTGTCTCAGCTCCTTGATTTTGACGCGGCACTGCGTTGCATCCCGGCTGTATCCTCTCTCTGCCATGGCTTTAGAGATCTTCTCGTAGATCTTTGCATTCCGTCTTTTCGATCGCAGCTCGGAAAGCACGGACTCATCGCCCCACACAGCGATCAGATCCAAGACTTCCCGATCAGTCCATGCTGGGGCCCTCTTTCTATTCTGAGATTGCACAGCCATCTCTGCTGGAGAGCTCTGCATCGTTGCCAGTGCTGCTGAGCTCGCCACGATGTCCAAACAGGAAATGCGATTCAAACTGCCCAGACAGGAAAAGGAATTCAAATTTTCCCGGGGCTTTTCCTGTGTGGCTGGTCAGAGCATCCGAGCTCGGACTGCTGTCCAGAGCGTCAACAGAGTGGTGCACTGTGGGATAGCTCCCGGAGCTATTAGCGTCGATTTCCATCCACACCTAGCCTAATTCGACATGGCCATGTCGAATTTAGCGCTACTCCCCTTGTTGGGGAGGAGTACAGAAGTTGAATTTAAGAGAGCTCTATGTCGAACTAAATAGCTTCGTGGTGTGGACAGGTGCAGAGTTACTTCGATGTAACGGCGCTAAATTCGACATAAACTCCTAGTGTAGACCAGGCCTTAGAAACAGTAGCCAATCAGTTGTTTTAATTGTCATATTTGAATTCAGCACATCAAAATACATAATAAATAGCACATTTTATCTCTGAAGCAGACGACTTCTAAAAAATTGTAGACCAGTGTTACCTAATCATTCTCATGGGTTTTCTCTGAACCCTCTCCAATGTATCAACATCCTTCTTGAATTGTGGGCATCAGAACTGGACACGGTGTTCCAGCAGTGATCGCAACAGTGCCAAACACAGTGGTAAAATAACCTCTCTCCTCCTACTCAAGATTCCCTTGTTTATGCATCCCAGGAACGCATTGGCTCTTGTGACCACAGTGTCACACTGGGAGCTCATGTTCAGCTGATTATCCACCACGACACCCAAATCTTTTTCAGAGTCACTGCTTCCTTGAATAGAATCCTCCATTATGTAAGTAGCATACATTCTTTGTTCCCAGGTGTATATGTTTACATTTAGATGTATTAAAAAAATATTACTTGTTTGCTCCCAGTTTACCAAGTGATCCACATCGCTCTGAATCAGTGACCTATCCTCTTCATTAATTACTACTCCCCCAGTTTTTGGGTCATCTGCAGATTTTATCAGTGATGATTTTGTTTTCTCCCAGGTCATTGATAAAGATGTAAAATAGCAGAGGGCCAAGAACCAATCCCTGTGGGACCCCACTGGAAACAGACCTGCTTGATGATGATTCCCCATTTACTCTTATATTTTGAGACCTAGCATTTAGCCAGTTTTTCATCCATTTAAGGTATGCCATGTTAATTTTATGTTGTTCTAGTTTTTTAATCAAAATGTCATGCAGCACCAAGTCAAATACTTTACAGAAATCTAAGTATATTACATCAACACTCTTATCTTTATCAACCAAACTTGTAATCTTATCAAAAAAAGACTTAGTTAGTTTGACAGGATTTATTTCCCCATGAACTCATATTTATTTGCATTAATTATGTTACATCATTATTAATCAAGTCCCATATCAGCCGCTGCATTATCTTGTCTGGGCTCAATGTCAGGCTGACAGGCCTATAATTATTTGCCTATTTGTCGTTTTTAAAAATTGGCACACTAGTAGCTTTCTTCCAGTCTTTTCAAAACATTTTGAAAATCAACATTAATAGGCCAGCGAGCTCCTCAACCTGCTCTTTTAAAACTCTTCGATGCAAGTTATCTGGACTTGCTGATTTAAAAATATCTAACTTTAGTAGCTGCTGTTTAACATCCTACTGAGATCCTAGTGGAATAGAAAGAGTATTATTATCACCATTTAATGAGACTATGTCATTCCCCAAATGCAGAACAGAAATATTTATTGAACACCTCTGCCTTATTATTGACAATTCTACCATTTCCACCTAGTAATGGACCATTACCATTGTCAGGATTCTTTTTGTTCCTAATACACTTTTAAAAAACTGCTTATTGTCCTCAACTCTGCTGGCCATAGATTTCTCATGTCCTTTGGCTTCCCTGGTCAATTTTCTACAATTCCTAATTTCTGGTTTATATTCATTACAATCATCTTCCCCTTTCTTCCATTTATGTTTTATATATATAGGTTGGGTTTTTTAAACCAGCACAGCTGTCTTCCTCAATTATGGGATTCTGGGTTTTTTAGGCTTCTAGCAAGGTATTCCTAAATGATTCCCAATTATCATTCACATTTTTTCTGATTAATTTCTTCCTCCCAGTTGATTTGGCCCTATTAAAGCACTATATATTATTAGTCTGGACTTTATTCTGCTTGCACATTATAAATGTGATCAAGTCATGATCACTTGTACCTAAGCTCCCATTAACTTTTTAGTTCTGCGACTAGACCCTCTTTATATGTTAGGATAAGGTCTAATATAGAATTTCCCATGTTGGCTGCAACACTTTTTGAGTTAGGAAATTATCATCTATAACGTTTAGAAATTCCAAGGATGTTTTAGTACTGTCAGCATGAGACCACCAATGTATGTCACATTAATTGAATTCCCCAGTGATCACACAGTTTTTTCCCCTACATATTGTAGATAGGTGCACAAGGAAGTGGTCATCCTCTTCCCTAGTGTGATTTGCTGGTCTACAGAAGACACCAACTAGTACCCCATCTTGTGCTTTATCTGCTAGGACACTGATCCATAAGCATTCCAGATAATTTTCTTCCAAGTTATCAGTGAGTCAGAAACACATAATGCCATTTTTGACATAGTGCCACTCCCTCTCCCCTTTTGCTCATTCAGTCCTTCCTAAATAGGTTATAACCATTGATTTTAACATTTCATTGTGCAAATCATCCCATCAGGTTTCAGTAATACCAACCTGATCAAATTTATGCTCATAAATCAGCAATTCCAATTCCTCTCTTTTGTTACCCAAGCTCCTAGCCTGAGAAATTCAAGAATTTTTTCTCTTCATGTCCTTTGGTTCCTTGATTAATTTTGTTTTCAACATCTCCATTTTATGATAGCTGAGTGCTCATATCTTCCCTCTTTTTACCCTCCCATTTTTGCTATTAGTTTAACCCTTGTTAGAATATCTCTTTAAGAGAGCCATGCTTGGGAGTGGGCTCTGCCTAGTCTGACTGAGCACATGGAGGAGGAGTGCCACAGAGACTCTCCAGGAGAGTGGCAGATTTTGCATATGGTCTAAGTCTTACTTCTAATAGAGAACCATCTTCCTCAGCTTTCCTGAAATCTCCTTCATAAGAACCCATGAATATTACAAGCTTCTGCTGACTACACTAGCCACCCTGTTCCCAAGGAGGTTGGTTCCCCTTCCATTGAGGTGGAGGCCATCCAAACAATACAGCCCCCTCACCCCATAGAAGGTGGACCGATGTTCCATAGAACCATAGCCCTCCAATCTACACCATTTACCTAGCCAGAGATTCACTTCCAGAATCTTTTGAATTCTGTCTTCCTTTGCTCGTTGGAGAGGAAGGATCTCAGAAGATTGCTTGGATATTCTCCTTCAGCACACTTCCTAGTTCCCTGAAGTAATTTATCTGTGAGGTAAATCCTGCAATGTAGCCTCATTAGTGCTGATATGAACCATCACCAGTGGATTCTTGCTCATAGACTTCAGAAGCCTAGCCAATCTCAGAGTAACATCTCATGTCTTGGCTCTGGGAAGCCAGCACATCATCCTGTTGTTCGCTTGTTCCTTGAAGAATGTTCTTTCAATTCTTCTGAGTACTGAATCTCCAGCCAGGATAGTCTGCATTCCTTGGATATTATCCAGGGAGATCTCCCTCCCTACTCTAAAAATTTCCTAGTTCCAATCCTAGAGTATATGGCGGTGTGGGGAGAGGGGAGGAATGAAAGGAAAGGTAGGGAGGAAATGAAGGATAGAGTAAGGAGGAGATGATGAACAGGAAGGAATAATGTAGAGAGGACAGAATATCAGATACTGACAGGGATGAATAAATGTAGGATTCAGAGAGTCATGCTGTCATAACTATAAAGGGAAGGGTAACAGCTCTCCTGTGTACAGAGACTCCAAATCCTTTTACCTGTAAAGGGTTAAGAAGCTCGGGTAACCTGGCTGACACCTGACCCTAAGGACCAATAAGGGGACAAGATACTTTCAAATCTTGGGGGGGGAAGGCTTTTGTTTTGTGCCCTTTGTTTAAGGAGTTGTTCGCTCTTGGGACTGAGAGGGACCAGACATCAATCCAGGTTCTCCCCATCTTTCTAAACAAGTCTCTCTTATTTCAAAATTGTAAGTAAAAGCCAGGCAAGGCGTCTTAGATTTACTTTGTTTTCTCAACTTGTAAATGTACCTTTTACCAGAGTGTTTATCTTTGTTTGCTGTACTTTGAACCTAAGACAGAGGGGGGTCCTCTGAGGTCTTTAAGTTTGATTACCCTGTAAAGCTATTTTCCATACTAATTTTACAGAGATGATTTTTACCTTTTTCTTTAATTAAAAGCCTTCTTTTTAAGAACCAGATTGATTTCTCCTTGTTTTAAGATCCAAGGGGGTTTGGATCTGTATTCACCAGGAGTTGGTGAAAGGAAGGAGGGGGGAAGGGTCAATTTCTCCTTGTTTAAGATCCAAGGAGTTTGGATCTGTATTCACCAGGGAATTGGTGAGAGGTTTCTCAAGGCTTCCCAGGGAGGGAATCCAGTGAGAATGGTGGCAGCGGGACCAGAGCTAAGCTGGTAGTTAAGCTTAGAAGTTTTCATGCAGGCCCCTACATTTGTACCCTAAAGTTCAAAGTGGGGATACAGCCTTGACACATGCCCAGACCTGAGTTTGCCCCATGGACCTATACATTTTGGATCTAGGGATCCAGTGGACAGACTGTTACCGGAGAGCACTTGTGTCTGCCATTGGGACTAAGTAGCTGGAGGCAGCACTGGCAGGGCAGGGAGCCAGGAGTGATGCTACTTCACAACTTCTTTGTCCGGCTGATTCTGGCCCTGCCAATTCTCAGCCAGTAGCAGAATCTGGGCCTTAGAAAAGAAATGTCAAGAACCTGCTCCTATCTCTGCTCTAGCGCTTTAAAATACCACCTATTTTGAAGGAAGAACTTTTTTTTTTTTTTAAACTGGCATTCAATAATATTCAATGGATTCGCCCTATAGGGCAAAATATTTCCTGGAGAGCTGGTAGAATTTTAAGGCTCCAGGACTATAACTGCAATGAATATGGACTGTTCCTTTGATGTGTGCTGAAGCACACCCAATTTGGACCTTCACAACACTTTTTCTTAAACACAAAGAAGTTGCAAGGAGCTTAGAGATCAAAAGCAGCAATCTAACCATCTTCCGAAAAGGTTTCTCGAGCTTCCCCAGCACAGCATTTCCTAGAACAGTGTTTCTCAAACTGGGATCCATGAGGGTACTCCAGGGGGGTCTGCGGCTCCCTCTGATCTACTCCTCCTCCTCCCTCCCAGTGCCTCCTGCATGCCAGGGAACAGCTGTTCGGCAGCATGCAGGAGGTGCTGGGAGGGAGGGCGAGGAGCGGGGATGGGGCACACTCGAGGGAGGGGGCGAAATCATGTCTGGGGCCACCAACCCCACTGATCAACTCCTCCCTGTCCCTCCCAGTGCCTCCTGCATTCTGGGGAACAGCAGTTCAGTGGCGTGCAAGAGGTGCTGGGAGGGAGGGCGAGGAGCGGGGACGAGGCGCACTCTGGGGAGGGGGCGGAAATAGGCAGGGAAGAGGAAGGGCAGGGGTGGAGCGGGGGCAGGAAGAGGTGGGATGGGGTGGGGCCTGGAGGGAAAGGGTGGAGTTGGGGCGGGGCCTAGGGCTGAGCAGGGGAGTTGGGGGTCTGCAAAACATTTTTAAATCAAAATGAGGGTCCTCGGGTTGCTAAAGTTTGAGAACTGCTGTCCTAGAAAATTGTCACTTGAATTTTGGTACCTCTAGCCAATAGGCATACACTAAACACTTTAGGCCAAATTCTCAAGTGGTCCTCAGCCTGGCATCTCTTGGTTCATGCACAATCACTTGTTTACATACTTCTCTACCATAACTACCCACCCACAGGTATAAACCTGCACGAGCACAATACCCCATCTGGTCCAATAGGAACTAATCAGGCTGGTTGCTTTTTTCCAAATTGAGATTGTGACTAATTGGGGGTGGGGAATGTATGCTTTTTTCAACGTTTTTTTCCCCAGAAAACTGAAAGCCTGAAAATTTTCAGAAGTTTTTGACCATTTTTTTAAAGCAATTTGAAGCATTTTTGGCCATATGGTTTGGTTCTGAAATGAAAAATCAAAGTTTTCTGTGGAAAGCTTCCTTCCCCCCTCAATTTTCTGACTAGCTCCAGGGTCTAGAAATGTTGCTGAACATGTTAGCTAGATCCCTAAATGGAATATAAGGTAACCATTTTTCCTGGGTCTGGCTTGAATCTCTTGAGTCAAAATGTGTCTTGGAGATTTTAAAACTGGATACTAAGATCTGAGTCTTCTGATATATACTGGGATATTTTGGTCAGGTGGCGGAGCTCAAACTAAATTGTCTGAAGTGGCAGAAAGTGGTTGGTAGTGATCCAGAATGACATAGTATTTCAGCTAAAGAGCAAAATACCTGGTCACTTGAGCTGTTACAAGATACTGCCAAAATAAACCATAGTTTATGTTCCTTGGCCTTCCTTTCAGGGATAATTGCCAGAAAATAAATGAAGTAGTCACTGAATCAAGAATGCTGAAAAGACTCTCAAAAGTCTGAAGTGGGAATTTTCAAGCAACATAAGTTTCCCAAACATGAAGAAGAGCTCTGTGTAAGCTCAAATGCTTGTCTCTCTCGCCAACAGAAGTTGGGTCCTATAAAAGACATTACCTCACCCACCTTGTCTCTGTACATTTAACTAAGTGAGGTAGTTAGAGAAAGACTCATTTTTCTATAGCTTTTTACAATTTTGGATTTTAAAGGGTATATTTTAAATGAAAATAATAACTTCTGGGTTGTGACATGCCACTAATGGACAGAGCCAAATGAAATAATATTTTAATAATTTTACTTTCTGGAAAAAAAACCCACCTCTCTCTCCGAATGCCACTTGTCCAAGTAAGCCAAGTGATTTATTCTGTATAACTGATCATTCTGTGGGTTCATTCAATTTTAATTATTTTTTTCCTGAAATACATATGTATAAGGTTGGGTTGCATTCTTTATAGGAGGTTTTGTACTGTATGTCATTGGGGTTTCGGGTTCTGGGTACAATTCATATGAAGGTATAGTAAGTAAGTGGGATGCTGGGCTGGCTTTTAGTGTTTGTGATCGACATTCAGCTGGAAGTGCATAATGTCAACTATTGCTTTGTTTGGGTTACTAAATCTGAATTCTAACAACCACTGTCTTGCATGGGGAATGCAAGATACTCTCAGGCAGGTCTGCCCGGTTCCTCTTTCTGTGAAATGGGCACTGGTCGAAACAGCATATCACTGACAGAAAAGGGCTGCCTCTGTAAGAGTTCAGATGAACACTAGAATTGTGGGTGATGGAAGTGTGGAAAACAGTGATGACACAGCAATCTGGAGCAGAGTGGTAGTGATTGGAAAAAAGCTTAAATGAAATTCATCTAATCTGCAACAAAAGATGGAGATGAGGGAGGTCCTGATCTGTTGCAGAGTGGTATAGTCCCAGGGTTTGAAGCAACATGAGAAAATTGGAAGGGGGGTGGGAAGGGACAAAGAGAGAGAGAGAGCACAAGTGAACAAGAAAGAGCATTAGAGCTTTATTAATCTGCTTCAGGTAGAGATACCTGGTTTGTTGCAATTTAAGAAATTTCCCTGGAAAGATACTGTTTTCTGAAAGTAGTATCGGCACCGCCAAGATTTGTTTATATCTCAGGTAAATGTTCATGAGAACTCATGATTGATCATGTTCAGTTATGGTCACGTATTACCCTTGTGACAGTGGCAGACCAGGTGCCAGCTCATGCCAAGGCCCCTAGCCTCACTAACCATTCATAAATGCATAGCTGGAAACCATTCTGGCTCACCTGTGTTTTAGCATTGTTAAAATATATGTTACAGTTATAAGAATCAAAAGGGTAGCCATGTTAGTCTGGATCTGTAAAAGCAGCAAAGAGTCCTGTGGCACCTTATAGACTAACAGACATATAGGAGCATGAGCTTTCATGGGTGAATGCATGCATCCGAAGAAGTGGGTATTCACCCACGAAAGCTCATGCACCTATCAGGGCCGGCTCCAGGCACCAGCCGAGTAAGCTGGTGCTTGGGGCGGCAGCTTTTAGGAGGCGGCATTCCGCCCAATCCTAGGGCGGCACGGCTGCTTTTTTTTGTTGTTGTTGTTCCGCTCTGGCCGCCCTGTAGGGGGCAGAGGCGTGGAGGACGGGAGCACCCTGCAGCAAGCCCGGCAGGGCAGCCCGCGTCCTTCCCTCCCAGCCGATCGGAGTGGTGCGGAGCCCTCCCGGCAGGGGGCACGGCGGGAGGGGTCACATGGCAGTGCCCCGCTGAAGCCCTGGCCGCCCCCCTTCTCTCTCTCCCCCCACTCCCTCCACCTCCCCCCTGCTAGCCGGGGCACATCTGCAGGGCAGGGAGTCCCCCTGCACCCTGGCTCCGGCCATGCCGCAGTTGTTTTTTTTTTTTTTTGCTTTGCTGTTCTGGCCGCTGCGGGTTTTTTTTTGCTTGGGGCGGCCAGAAAGCCAGAGCCGGCCCTGGCTCCTATACGTCTGTTAGTCTATAAGGTGCCACAGGACTCTTTGCTGCAGTTATAAGAATGTTTTTTGTGTTTAGACTTTATGAAATACTTGTAGGATGCTATGTGTATTCATCTTACTTATAGCATCTGTACCCCATGTAATAAGGTAAATATTTAAGTGCTTGCTTTAAAACTGTAAACCCCCTACTGTCAGGAGAGAAGCATTACCAAGTGTGAAGTGGTAGTTTACAACAAGAGGTGTCATCTCCTCCCCAATAAAAGAAAGCCCATAGACACCAGACAAGCCATTGTGGAACATCAGGGGACAAAAGACTTTGTTGATTGCTCCCCCCACACACACACCCATGAAGAGGAGACATCACAAACATCGGTCCCATTGGCTTGAGCTCTGGGGGAAGGGAATAAAAATCCCTCTCAAGGATAAATGTTATGCGGCTTGGACATCAGGAAGAAGGGAAGACTTCTAATCATAAGCAAGGGCTCCCCAGCTGGTTAGCTTAGGTTAGCCCTACAGGACATATAGAGCTAGCACATTACAGCAGCTTCTATTACTTTTTGGAACCTAAAACTAAAACTCATTTGTGCGTGTATGTTCACCTGCTTTAACCTTGTAAATAGCTCACTTACTACTTCTTCCTAGTTAATACATTTTTAATTAGTTTATTATAGAATTGGCTAGAAGTGTTGTCTTTGGTGTGAGATCTGAGGTATAATTGCCCTGGGGTAAGTGACTGGTCCTTTGGGACTGGGAGTTTTGGTGTAGGGGACCATCAATCACAAAGGCAAGCTTGCCTGGGTGATAAGATAGATTGGAGTATCCAAGGGCACTGTTAAGGCTGTTATAGTACCTGAGGAGTTAACACTTGATACTTGGTTGGTGAAATCTAATTGTAGAACATACAACCAATGATGTTCCTAGTCGAGGCAGCCCCTAAGTGGTGCATACCTCTGGCATAATGGCTACAACTAAGTACACAATTTTCAGTAATCATTTGGTGTTTAACTAACACACAAAACTGTCTTACTAAACCTGATTAAAATCTGGATGTAAGACACTCTAAATTAAGCGTGAGCCAATTCCTTTGTAAAAGAGCTGTTAACAATGAAAGAAAACATGAATAGAGAATTTCTGAAGGACACTAACATGCTTTCAGTTGCTAAGGGAAACTCTTCCTTGGTCTACCCCCATGTACTCAGTAGGTCTGACTCACAAGCATTCTGGCTTTCAATAAATAATGAAAGCCCTATAGTGTTTAAGAACAAAGAGCCAGTAAAAAGGGTTAAAAATAAAACAAAATCACATTGAACAACATGCTAATGAAATATTTCTCTATAAAGATTCCGGGAACTATGTACAGTGAGTGGTTCCTTAACACTGAACTTGTCTCTGTAGGCTACATAGTGTGCCTGAGACAGCTCTCATATATAGAGGGAAAAGTGCTGAAATAGACTTGTTGTTGTTGCTGTATTTCAAAGCTGATGTTTAGACCACTGAGCTAACCCTTTCCAACTGAGCCCCATTGGAACTCTGTGTACCTTCTCTCTCATTTTCTTTTTAAAATCTCTTTCTCTCTGCAGGAAATGCCTCTGCCAAGTATCTTTCTCCCACAACTTCTCCTGTTCCTTCTGATCTCCTTTTTTACAGATGAGGCAGTTACAGTCTCACTCAGAGAGGTTAAGGCCAAAACTTGCCAAAGTGACTCCTGATTTTGGATGCCTCCATTTTGGGTGCCCAAATTGTGACCCCTTAGGAAAGTGGTAGAAGTGCTGGGCCCCAGAAGCTCCCAAAGATTTCAATTAGAGTTATGGGTGCTCGGCACTTCTGAAGTTCAGGCTCCAAATCAGAGGCCACTTCTGAAAACCTTGGCTCCAAGTGATTGCCCTAATGGTGACAATAACTAGTGCTTTATCCATGGGATGGGGAGTCATGAGACATGGGTTCTAATGCTGAATCAGACACTGACTAAAACAACAAGGAGTCTGGTGGCACCTTAAAGACTAACAGATTTATTTGGGCATAAGCTTTCGTGAGTAAAAACCTCACTTCTTCGGATGCATGTATGCATCTTCTTCATCTATGCATCCGAAGAAGTGAGGTTTTTACTCACGAAAGCTTATGCCCAAATAAATCTGTTAGTCTTTAAGGTGCCACCAGACTCCTTGTTGTTTTTGTAGATACAGACTAACACGGCTACCTCCTGATACTAGACACTGACTAGCTACTTTACCCTAGGAAGTCATAATCTCTTTGTGCCTCACTTGCTCACTCTGTAAAATGGGATAATGAATATTTGCCTCTTTCATGCACAGCTGTGAGGTATAATTGTCAGACCCTCCCTCTCTCACTGTGATACACTGCCACAGTTGTGATCAGTGGAGTGACTGATACTAGATCCCCCTAGAAATAATAGAGGAAGCTGCTAACAGCATGGTCTCTGTAAGGAGAAGACCTAGTGCTTAAGGGCACAATCCCACAAATATTTTAAGCATGTGCATAACTGTACTAACGTGACTGGCCCAATATACTTCAAAGGAACTACTCACATGAGTCAAGTTATGCATGTATTTAGGTGCTTGCAGGATCAGAACCTTAGTTAATAATAATTAAAGATAACATTAACTATGGAGATGCTACTACCTTCATAATAATAATACTGCACCAAGTGTCTGTTTTTTAACATCTGTATATAGCAATACAACATATAATACTTGTGTTCTTACTTATATACTAGAGATATATATGCAGCTAGATAGTTGTAAATGTCACCATAAAGTACAAATACAACATTTAAAAACTGAGCCAGGTAGATAAGAAAAGAAAAGTGATTTGTCACTCTAAAAGATGAAAATCCATTGGGTAAATTTTTCCGCCTTTGTCCATCTGAAAGGCAAGATCGGGTAAAATTTTCCACTATTTTCAAACGGTCCTACTGATAGCTATTAACCCTCTGACTCAGATGTCAATGAGAGGTCAATGGTGTCTGTCTCTCTCACATACGTAGCAATTATATTACAACAAAGTTTTTAAAAAATCCACATGCAGGCAGGATAATAAAAACCGGAAAAGAAATGTAAGCAGTGTAAGGAAAAAAATGAGCTAACTTTAAAATTTGGCCTCCTTTGCTGATTATTATGGGCCCAGGTGTTAGAGGAGGGAAGAATGAGGTTAAAAAATGATGAGAAATTTTTATGTAAACACAGGAAATCCTGTCCATCCACTTTTCCAACATATTTTCCCTTCCTTTGTCATTGTACTTACCATTATACTTGCCGCTAAAATAAATAGTTACCACAAATTCTTATGCACCAAATCCTGCATTCCTTATTCAGGCAAAACACCCATTGACTTGAATGGAAATTCTGCCTGAGTATGAACTATAGCTGACTCAATATACTTTATGTTCCAGCATGATATAAATGGACCAGCATGAAACTGTATCAGTCAGATGGAAGACTGAGTTTAAAAGAGACCCTTGTATAATCTATTTTTAATGTGCTGTATATCTGGAGAAATAGCCATGCTAAATAACATTCTGTTGATCCAAGTTAAAAAAATGTGAATTTGTAGCCTGCACAAATTTTTGTTTCTTCTTCTCACAAGTGTTCCAATAGATGCATATTGGTCTATATTACTGAGTGGGTAGGGACACAGGTTCAACACATATTAAAGAACTTTTTTACATTATAAAAAAACCAATTCCATGACATCAATGGAAGCTTTGCCATTGATTTCAATAGGGCCAGGATTTCACCCAAGGGCTCTTGTTCCAGTTTCAAGCAGGGGCAGGCTCCACTGGTGCTTTCCTTGTCTATATAGTGTTTATATAGTTTAGCTGTATTGGTGGCTGGCAATCAGTTACTGGAATTGGGTAATTCCCAGACAAGGACTGACACACAGGCTAATTTCTGGGTCACTTCAATGTGCGTAGCTAACTCACAGCTAAAAAGGACATGGGAATGTCCTTAAATAAAGTCAAATGAAATTTAGGCTGGAGAACAAGACTAGTTCACATTTTCTTGGGAAGTTAGGGAAAAGGCTGATGCATATGTAAACTATGCAATGCTTTGCTCTTCCTAATTAGCATTCGTGTTTGTATTTGTTGCCAAAACCCTTAAAGATACGAAAAAATAAATCCTACTGTGAAGTTCTATTTTTCAAACTCAGACATTTTGTAAATCAGAGGGAAAATAATAATAGCTCCAGGGCCATGGACAGTTTGCTTTGTCTCTTACAAGAGGAACTGTGGGCAGCTCCTTTTCCTTCCACCCCCAATCAGTGAAAATCTACCTAGCTTTTATGGGGCACTGTGCTGCTGGATATGTCACAGTTCAAGGCCACTTGTGGGCATTAAAAATCTTGAGCACCTTTCTCCAGTGCAGTGTATTCAGTTAGCTCTGGTATTCCGAATAATTACTTCAGTTTGGTTAATTACATTCTGCATGTCAGCACTCCACCAGAGGGTCCTGTTCCACATGATGCTATTCACTACCTGTCTAAACTCTTGTTTGAATTAAAGGGCGAGGGCCAGTTATTAAAAGTAGGAAAACACACAATGGATATACCTAATATTTAAATAATTTAGATCTGGATATTTACCATTATTCAAAGAGTGCTGAAGATATGTTGTCACTCTAACACTATTTCACAATGCCATTGCTGAATCAAATTCCATTTATAAACTCTTAAAAATGCATTCAGCAGACATATCTGATATAATGCCGCCTTTCTTCCATTTGCTAGAAAATGAGAGAAGGAAGTTAACTTAGATATGAAATGGTTAAACAAAGCCACATTCCTACCTCGCACTCAATAGGAGAGGCTGGGTATACCAAGGATATGGTTTTTGAAATATAATACATAGCATATGCCCTAAATACCGTACTGTCAATTCAATCCAAATCACTCATAAATCTAACTTCAGGACTGTGGCGATTCACTTACTGATTTAAAGTTTAAAAAAAAATATCTGTGACTGTTGATGTGATTAAGAATTATTCAATATGTTGCTATGGGAAACAGAATTTTTCAACCAAGCCTCATTAATAATTTTTTGAGAGATTCCACCTGTTTTAATCATCCAGTGGGAGTAGAACACAAAGCTAATGTTTAAGGGCTTGCACAGATGAGATATTTTAAAAGAATTTATGTTGAGAGAATATATTGATACTCAGATATCAAAAGTTCTGTATACTGTCCTCTAACCAGTGGAGCGGCTCTCCCTGTCTCCATGTGAATAAAGGGTCAGCTCCCCCTCATGTTGCACAGATGCTCAGAAGATGGGGGATGGGAAGGGCAATAAGACTGTTTGCTTGGGGGCAAAGGAAAGAGAAACCCAAGATGAGGAGTCTTCTCTTTATTTTTTTCCTGCTTCAGTTGCCTTACTTTGATTTCTTGTTCACTACGCTTTAAAGAAAAAACATTTGTGGACTGTGACTGTGCTTTTTATGCACAGTCATTCCACATCTGACATGGAGAGCTAAATACATACATTCTCTTGTTAGCCTGGTCTATAATAGGAAATTGAACTGTTGTCAAAAATGGATTTCAACAGCAGCTGCCCCAAATGGGTACTGAAAATGGTTTGTCTGGCATATATAGGCCAGACAAAACTGTTTTCAATTTTGTGGTGGTGAAACTTGCACCTGGTTTAACACTAGAGGAGTTTACTATTTTAACAACCATTCTTCCTTGCATGCTCATAAAAACACCTCGGACCAACACACAAAAGTTCTCCAAACGATCTACATGCTTCCCAAAAATTGCTTGGATTGTACTTGCTTTCCACAGTCTGCACTGTTGTAGTGTCAGTGTAGGCAGAAGTCACTGGCATAACAATACAATTGTTTCAAATAGTCCTCTCACCACTGTCCCACAGTGTCTCCCAGAATCCACTGCTTCTAGGAACTGTGCTGTGAACTATGATATAGGTGCCCAGAGGGCAACTGAAATGGTTTAGAACAGTGCTATGTGGACATGGATCAGACCTACAATAGTTTGGAACATACATCGGCAGGGGTAGTGTGGACACACCAAACAGTTTATGCTCAGATCAGTTCTATCTAGTCTGCCAGTTATGAAATGAGCAGATGTTGTCCTTATTAATCCCTAAGTGAATTGCATCTATTAAATGAGAAATAATATTAGAAATTACTAACAATAGGGCTGACAATCAAAGCTCTGCCAAAACTGAACAGCTCTCAGAAATACATCATCTATATTTTTATTCAAATTTTAAAAAATAATTGCCATAAAGTAAAACATATTACAGATGAGGTTTAAGGACAATGGTTTGTATTTGGATGATTTTTGTGCATTTTTGCCACCACCCAGGCCAAATATTAATGTTCTTGCCATATTTCTGTCTTGTAATTTTTTTGTATTGATTTTGAGTTTACAACTCAAAATAAATTGGACTTGATTTTGTATCTGGTCATACTGGTGTAAATCAGGAGTAGTCAATGGAGTTACTCTTGATTTAGACAGGTGCCAGTGAGATCAGAATTTGGCACAATGGAGTTACACACTGGTGTGAAACTAGCAGGAGATGCAACTCAGGCCTGTAATCTCAAGGTCAACCTTGGCTAATGCATTCAAGAAAGAACAATGGCAAATACCAAATGAAAAGCTTGTTGATGCAACAACCCTCAACTGTGTAAGAGTTAAAAACAGAGTCCTACTTATACAAAAAACAGGGATCAAAATCTATTGTTAGCAGGGAGAGGCAAGCACAAATAGCAATTAGTAAATACAAAAATACTTTCATCATATAAACAGGGATATTACCAAAATTATTTACCCAGTATTATGTATTTGTAAAATAATCCATACTCATAATGTAAGCTTTCCTCTCCCCATGCGCTCCCTTCACTCCCTCCCACCTCTTTTCTTTTTTGAAGACACTCGGTAACTCTCCAATATCAATCTTCAAAAGACCAAAAAGACTTCAGAGCCAAGTGACAGAAAGAGGACAGGGAGAGGAACTGTACAAATGCAAAGAAAGAGAGAGAAGGAAGATGAAGTGGAAAGTGATTAAAAGAGTAAGGAAGAAAAGGATAGGTGGAAAGGCAGGGTGGTCTCCTAGGAACTACTACAGACAGCTGAAATTGAAATAACGAGAGAGGAGATACAATACGTTGCTGTCTACTTTTCATTAGATAGGCTCATTCTTACTACTGCTATGTAATGTCATTACAGCTAACACAGCAGGGAAGTTTGGCCTGTAATGGCTGGGGCAGAGATATGCGGTCTGCAGGCATACGTGAGCTCTTGCACACAGACTAAAACAAACACGAATATTTTATTGTCAATTTGATAAAGAAATACTGCACGTTTTGTGCAGTGTATTAGCCAGCTGCCAGTTCATTGCTAAACCGGGAGTGCCTATAGTCTCCAGTGAGTGGTCTTGCTGCCCGGCACAGTGCATGAGCTGCATGTAACTGACTGTTTCCAGGGAACAAAGGGGATCACAGAGACTAGTGAACAGTAAATGATATCTCCAGTGTAAACCCTTCTAGTGGACCTATCAACAGAATATCTAGATGCCAGATCCATAATTAAAACTGAATGACAATAATTAAGGACTCTTCTGTCTCCTCCTCCTTGATTCTAGAAAGCATATCTTGGTTATGATTATTAGTTGTTTTTTGTATTATTATTGTAGAAACTCACAGCTTTTAAAGATGGCAAGCTATTCAGATCATTGTACTTTGATTTGTAATTTCATAGAACTGTCATTTCTATGTCCCATTTCACAAAGGTACAAGTTCAGTTTCTTTCTTTGGCAAAAGACATTAGGAACAGCGGTTCAGAACCATAGCTAGTGTAAAGTGGCCTTGCTTGATTTCAGTAGAGCGACACCGATTTATACTAGCTCACATCACAGACACGGTGTATTATTAGCTGATTTTTGCTATTTTTACATCCTTGAAAACTGGAAGGCAAATCTACATGCATCCCAGCCATGACGGGCACAAACAGGAGCAAAACATTGAGTGTGTGTTGGGGGGAGAGGTGTCCCCATATAGCTCCAATCCAAAGGAAATAGTTGCGAATCCCAGAGAGAATGTTTGTAAGCTAAATTCCCACCACTCTACTGCTGTATGACCATGTGCCTTCTGCATCATCTGACATTGTGGCTTTTCGATTTCCTGCTACATCATGGTAAGTTTATTTCTGTGGAACTGTGAGGAGGAGGAGGCACATGGGACAATTTAGGACACATCATGGGGTGATGCTCTGATAAATTAACTGAGGGCATGTCTACACGTATCATAGAATCATAGAATATCAGGGTTGGAAGGGACCTCAGGAGGTCATCTAGTCCAACCCCCTGCTCAAAGCAGGACCAATTTCCAACTAAATCATCCCAGCCAGGGCTTTGTCAAGCCAGGCCTTAAAAACCTCCAAGGAAGGAGATTCCACCACCTCCCTAGGTAACGCATTCCAGTGCTTCACCACCCTCCTAGTGAAATAGTGTTTCCTAATATCCAACCTAGACCTCCGCCACTGCAACTTGAGACCATTGCTCCTTGTTCTGTCATCTGCCACCACTGAGAACGTACAGCGCTGCAGCGGCGCAGCTATACCAATGCAGCTGTATCGCTGCAGCGTGTCTGCTGAAGACGCTCTATGCGGATGAGACAGCTCTCCCGTTGGCATAATAAAACCACCTCCTTGAGCAGCAGAAGCTCAGCTGGAGAAGCTCTCCCGGTGACGTAGCGCTGTCCACACCAGTGCCTATGTTGATGTAACTTATGTTGCTCAGGGGGGTGATTTAGCCTGACATAGCCTGAGAAACCATCATGGTATCGGTTAGTGTAACATCCATAAAATCGTCACTAAAAACAGCCCTAAGGCCCTGACCTTTCCAGTACTCACATGCTTAAATGTACGCATGTGTGCATTGTAGGAGCAGAGCCTCACACAATGGCACATTCTGTCTTCTTAAATGTTGTGGCACAGCAATTAATTTTGTATGTGAGAGAGAGAGAATCTCTTCAGATGACAAATCTGGAAAGTGACTTTGATTTCTGAATGTTTCTTGTTTGTAGTTTAGTTTGTAGTGCTTACTTTCAAGTTCACTCCAGCAGTCTTTAACACTTGGCAGAGTAAGAGGGAGAAAAGCACCTTGTGTGGGAGAGATCCCATAAATGACTATTGTTTCTCTTCGTACTCTAATTAAAACAACTTTTAATTATTTCAGCTGCTTCCCATTCCCCTCCCCCTAACAGAAGATTAAGAGTGTGACAGAGAAATTGAAAACAATTCCCCACAGGCCAGAATATAGTTGGTACCACAAGTTCAATAAGTAAAGCAAAAAAGTGTCCTCTAATTAATTGATGCTATCTCTGTTAGGTTACCCCAGCCCTTTTCATTCCCAGAATACAAGAGTTTGCAAGATCTCTGATAACTCTGGTTTAATTAAAAGAAAAGATGTACTTTTTAAGTGTTTTATCTACAGACGAAAGTACAAGGGAGAAATGAGAAATCTCATACAGGACAAAAATCAATTCCTTTTTTTTTTTAAGTTATAATGTATTTTGGCTGCCGCACCAAATCCTCCACTTCTGGGGTGAAATCCTGCCTCCACTGAAATCAATGGCAAAACTTTTCTTCAATGGGCATCAAAACTTTACCCCTATATCCAATACTCCCACAGAAGCAAACAGGAGTTTGTTCCTTGCAGATTATCTTTAATGTTTTTCAAGTATTTATTTCCATTTTACATGGACTGCACCTTTTGTTGTTGTTGACAGATTACAGACTGAGAGCAAAAACATGTCTCTGTGCCTATAACTTTTGTGTCTGAACATAAAGCATGATAATAATAACTAATTTGCATTTTTGAATAGCCTTCAAATCACCCTATGGCACAAAGCCAAAGCAAGCTTCTTCATGGAAACAAACAGCTTGAATTGTCACTTGTTAGAGCTGTTGTCAGATCTTGTAAAAAATATTTTCTGCACCCCGATTGCCATAAGTACATTGTGGGAGTAACAGACACGTCTTGTTTTCTTCCTAATAGGTCACGTAGTAACTGCTCTGAGTCAAATTCAACCACAATTGTAAACTTTGATAGGATTCCCTTCAGCTATTGATATGTTCCTGCACGTATGCAGCTCATGACTCAGGGTGCTTATTGGTCAACTGACACTCCCTCTGGTATGTGAAGCATCATCGCTAAGACCACTTCTCCTTTCACCCTGAATAAAACATTCAACATGGTTATGATCTTTTCTAGGTCTTTTCCCCACACCCGCCCAAGGCAGAGTTTGAAGGACATACAGGACATAGCTACAATTGTTCTCAGCTTCCTCACTGTGATCATTATATTGGTGAAGTTTGAAATCATCAACCTCTGCCACTGTATCTTTAATACTACATTTCCAAAACAGTAGATAAACCACAATATCAGGTATCTGCCTCCCATTCTGGTAGCTGAGTTCTCATTCAGAGAACTCATTAATTATTATTGTTATTTATTTGTATTGCCATAGTGCTCAGGAGCCCCAGTCATGTCCCAGGACCCCATTGTGCAAGACGCTGTCAAACACAATTATATTCTCATGTTTGTCAGCTAGAGCACTAGCAACTCAGTCTTTCATAGGAGAATATGCCTTCAAAATGGAAGCTCAGTTTTTCCAGCCAGTTGCTTTCCCTTTTTGATCTGTGTATTCATTTTTAGCACTACAGTAGTGTCACTCAAACTACTATGAAGTAGACAGAAAGGGGAGCAGTTACCAGTGCATTTGCAGAGAGCTGTTTGTTGTGAACAGTGATATACATAAAAACGAGGAGTACTTGTGGCACCTTAGAGACTAACAAATTCATTTGGGCATAAGCTTTTGTGGGCTAAAACCCACTTCATCAGATGCATGGAGTGGGAAATACAGTAGGGAGATATATATATACAGAGTACATGAAAAGATGGGGGTTGCCTTACCAGTTCTAATGAGACAATTTATAGTGGTAATCAGGGTGGCCCATTTCAAACAGTTGGCAAGAAGGTGCATTGGCCAAACCGAACAGTCTCTACGCAAAAGAATAAATGGACAAAAATCAGACATCAAGAATTATAACATTCAAAAACCAGTTGGAGAACACTTCAACCTCCCTGGACACTCAATTACTGTACAGACTTAAAAATGGCAATTCTTCACCAAAAAAACTTCAAAAACAGACTCCAACGAGAAACTGCAGAACTGGAATTAATTTGCACACTGGACACCATCAAATTAGGCCTGAATAAAGACTGGGAGTGGATGGGTCATTACACAAACTAAAAACTATTTCCCCATGCTAATTTTCCCCCTACCGTTACTCACACCTTTTTGCCAACTGTTTGAAATGGGCCACCCTGATTACCACTATAAAAGTGATTTTTCCTCCTGCTGATAATAGCCCACTTTAATTGAATTGTTTCGTTAGAATTGGTAAAGCAACCCCCATCTTTTCATGTACTCTGTATAGATATATCTTCCTACTAAAACAACAAGGAGACTGGTGGCACCTTAAAGACTAACAGATTTATTTGGGCATAAGCTTTCGTGGGTAAAAACCTCACTTCTTCGGATGCATAGAGTGAAAGTTACAGATGCAGGCATTATGTACTGACACATGGAGAGCAGGGAGCTACTTCGCAAGTGGAGAACCAGTGTTGACAGGGCCAATTCAATCAGGGTGGATGTAGTCCACTCCCAATAATAGATGAGGAGGTGTCAATTCCAGGAGAGGAAAAGCTGCTTACTGTATTTTCCACTCCATGCATCTGATGAAGTGGGTTTTAGCCCACAAAAGCTTATGCCCAAATAAATTTGTTAGTCTTTAAGGTGCCACAAGTACTCCTCCTTGTTTTTGCTGATACAGACTAACACAGCTACCACTCTGAAACCAGTGATATACATGTTAGGCTTCACAGGATTAAAACTGAGCAAATCTTTCACCAAAATATCACATCCAAAGAATTCTTTAGCACAATATTAAGCTACTGGTGGTATATTACGATTTACGTAGTGATGAAAGCGTATGCAGTGCTTTAAAACATCCTGATTTCAGCTGTCCCCTCCAGGGCTTCTGAGTGGTTGGGTCAATCTCTTGATTGAGGGAACTGCAAACTGTGGGGAGGTGATCTAGACTGCATCTCTGTGGTTAGACTCCTCAACTAGAGTCCTCAAATACAACGGAGAAAGTGAGGATGGGGGAGGGGGGAAATGAAGCGAAACTTGAAAGGGGACCTAGAGAGAGGTGGTAGACAAGAGGAAACTCAAGGGAGGGAGAATGAAATCATGAATTTGATAGGGAAGCGGAGTGAGGAATGGGTGGAGCAAGAACAGGGAATTGATGGGTTTGACTATGAGGGCATTTATGCATATGATGCAATAATATGTTAGTCAGCTATTCAGATTAGGACATTACATTAGGTGGATAATGCATCCAGATTTCCAAATCTAAGTCAAAACAGGTATGAATCACCCTCCCTTTACTCCTTCAGAAAGAAGTCTGAAAATAACCATTGGTCCATGATTCTGCATTTCTGACCTGAACTGTTTCAACAACAAAAGCGAGGAGGCACCGCATTTTTTTATTTTGGACTGTTGGTAACTTTGGGACTAAGGAACTGTGTAAACACAAACACTGTATTGCTTTGACCATGCCACAATATGTTAAGCAGTACAACCCTCCAGTTTGGTCATAATTATATTGGTATAAAGGTGCTTTATCCCAGTTGAGCTATTATAATTCAGAAAGGGGAATAAAATATTCCACTAGAAGGCTCATTTATATCAGTCTGACTGTGTCCACACGATATAACTATTTTGGTTAACACTCACACATCTAACTGATTAAGCTGTATTGGTACAAAAACCTGTGTGTGGACCAAGCCTAAAATAAGAGACATTGGATAGTTTTGGATTCAGGTCCCACGCATCTTTAGGAGAGTTTTTATCCTTTGATAGCCCTTCCTTCCTGCTCGTCTTTAATAAATAAATAAATAAATATCCTTCAAATGTAATCCCAGATTGACACAAGATTTTGGAGCAAGGGGTGTAATTGTTAATGTATTATATAAAGCCTTATTAGTAGGCAGCAGTGTCATGCAATCCCTGCTTGGGGATTTTCCAAGAATATGGGCAAAACAGAAGAAGGAGATGAAAGGCGTTCTTGGGGAAAAAAGCATGGGCAGAGCAGGGAGTGGGAGAGGTGTAGGAGGAGATCAGAATAATAGACATGGTTGGAGAGGTTTGAAAGGGAGAAGTTTGAACTTCAAGGGAAGACGAGAGGAAACCAGGGCTGAGATCCAAGGAGGGAAAGGCATGGTCAGAGCAACGAGAAAGGAAGTTTCTGTACTTCCCAAGATCTGCACCTGTATGCACACAATACAATTTCTACAGGAAGTGACTCACTGGTCAGAGCCTTAAACACAAAAGCATCCTTCATTACTGGAAAAGGGATTTGGCTTCTTATATGTGGATGTGGTAATCTTAAATTCTGGAACTACAGTAGCTCCTGGTTTTGCTTCCAGTGCTCAGAGGTTGCACAATTCCTTACAAATGTACTCTTACTCGTGTTTCTTACCTCACACCCATCCCAGTAGGAAGGGCTATGACTCCATGAGGAAGAGCTGGTTTTGAGCAGGGTCTGAAATATCCTTTTTGAACCTGTGTGAAGGAGGGACTTGGCCAGAAAGGCTAGATCAGCATCCGCTCCATCCAGACCCCACTCAATATCACCACTACTCCCCTTTATACAAGAGTGCAGCACTGGATGCACTTGGACTTCCCGTAGAAAGGAAGGTGCTCAGATACTATGGTAATGGGGCACACAAGTTTCTCACACAGAAAACCAATGGGATTTGGGTGTTTAACTCCCTTAGAGTCTTTTGAGAATCCCTGCTCACAATGTCTGTATTAGAGGAATACTGGTGGGCCTTAACTGTACTAGCTCCTCATTAGCAGATGCTAATCCTCAAGTGGCACAGACCCACCATAGTGGCTCCCAGGCTATCATCCTCAGGGCATGTTTGTGATGCTGTATGGAATATGTGGGACATTTTGTAATATTGTTATTACCAATATTATAAAATTGCAAGGAATCTGACTAGATATGCCGTGTGAGGCATCTGCAAAAATGTTACAATTTGCCAAGTATGATAATCTTGTTTATGTTTGTATCACCTTTGTGTTATGAGTTATAGATATGTAGGGTATATATGTATTTTCAAACTTGTGCTGTGTTTCTGGGTGACAGGTCCAGACAGATTGGCATCAGCACTCCCTAGCCTGCTTGATGGCCCATCAAGGGACATCAACTGTACAAAGAACCCATTGAAAGGAACCAGGAAAGATACCTTCTGAGTCAGCAGCAAAGCATGTGGTATGTCTGTGGACAGAGAACTCTAAGGCTTCTATGCCATGTGCTGGGCAGCTTGTGTTTGGAAGAAAGGAAATACAAGCCGCATGGCAAAAGACTATAAAAGGCAGCTGCATCTTCTCCATTTTGTCTTCAGTCCTGCTTCTAGTCTTCCGGCTTCTTACCTCTGAAGTAACTTTTCTACAAACTGCTCTGAACAAAGGACTGAATGACCCATCCACGCTGTGGGTGTGTTCCAGAGGGACTTTCAAGCCAGAAAACTCACCAATACTGCTAAGAACCTGATATATGGACTTTGAAGTCTTTGTATGTATGTGACTGCTTTGCCATTTAACAACTCTCTTCTTGTTCTTTCTTTGTTCTTAATAATAAGCCTTTAGTTTTAGATACTAAAGAATTGGCTGGCAGTGTGGTATTTTGGGTAAGATCCAAACCTATACTGATCTTTTAATGTGGCTGGCCCTTTGGGGTCAGAAGAACACTTTGTATATGTTAGCAGAGTTTTAAAATAACTTCTCACTGTACTGGACCTAAGATTGGGAGCCAGAGAACTAGAATGCAATAAGGGGGCTGTGTGATTCTTTTTATTTTATTTTATTTTTTATTTTTTTTGCTTCTTGATAACCAGGGTGGAGAATCAGAAGCACAGTTTGTGATTGGTTGGGGAGTTTAACTTCAATGTTATCCACCAGTTTTGGGAGTATCTGCTCTCCCTTTTGCAGCCTGCCCTGCCCTTGGCATTTCCAGTGAGGGCTGCCCTAGGCACACTGCATCACAATGTCTACACTACAAAATTAAGCTGACCTAACTTATGTTGGCATACAGCCACCGCAGTAATTAAATTGCTTGTGTGCTCCTTGTGTTGGCGGTGCACATCATCACCAGGAGTGCTTGCACTGATTGTACTGTCAGTGTGGATCATTGTGGGATGGGTTCTGAAAGGCAGCAGTTGATGTAAGCAACTCAGTATCTACACTGACACTGCGTCGACCTAACTGCATAGACATTGACTCTATACCTCTCGTGGATGTGGAGTTATTAAGTCTGTGTAGTGGGTGAGTTACATCAGCAGGGGCAAAATTTTAGCGTAGATGATTCCATAGTTAGGTTGACGTACGCTGCCTTTCATCAACCTAACTCTAGTGTAGACCAGGCCTCAGTTGCTGACATAAGGGGCTTGGCTGGATCACTCCTTTATCCAGCTGCTGGCAGCTGGTACAAGATAGAGCAGCCTGAAAGTTACTCTAATTGGACCAGAGACTGGGCCAGTGCCCAGTGCCCCAAAGATGAGGGGAAAGTAAAAGCTGGCTTAAAGCTACATTTGCTCCATCTTCTGGATTTGCACCAAATGTAACATGGCAGGTCCTGAGAATCAGTCCCTCGAAGTTCTCCAGTTAGAGAGGCAGAAAGTGTTCTGCTCCCTTTGATTGATACAGAAAAAGCTTAAGGTCAAACATACCAGTCATGTCTTATTCAACTGCATTTTCTCCCTGGAACTAGTAAATAAAGCATCTAAGAGACTTTGCACACTATACATAGATAATTCTAGGTTTAAAACGGATTCTGGACTGTTCCCATAAAAGCTCATTGATCTGTATTTTGATTCAGTCTTTGCCCTGAGGATGATAGTCAGTCACTATTTAGGAGACGTGCAAAATGTCAGGGGAATATAAAGAAATATCATGTTCAGCAAGCATATGATGTGACTAATAAAGGATGACAAGAGGTGTGGTCATCATAAGATAATCACCTCCCCTCAGTGCTTTCATGAGACGTGAGAGAGTAAATATCTCCTTTCTGTCACTCAGGACATGTTTATCCATTTAGAACTAAACCTCCTAGAGTTATTGTACTGTTGTTATTAAAAGCCTTTCTTGTGTGTTTGTTCAGGAAGGAGGTTTATTATTGGGATGCGAAACAAAAAAGTTTCAGATCACATAGTTCAGTTGATTTTTAGAGGGAAAGCTTTACAGTCAGGCAGATGAGCCTGTTGGCTAGAGGTGAGCCCAAGATCCCCTTCAGCACTAGGATCTGATGTCTGTTCAAAATAGAGGGAAGACGCAAGTGCCTGCCTCTGGAGACCACCCCAATGCCTAAATTCTCACATTGTGTGGGCCAGGTTTGATATGCCCCAAAGTCCTTGGGCATGAACTCACGCAAAAATTAAAACACAAACGGGGAGGCCTGTCTGGCCAGAAGCCCTTTGCTGGAGGCAAGGGGAAGAAAAAGGACATAGTCTTGTCTTGATGGAGAGAAAGAGAGAGACTGAGAGAAGGAAGAATCAAGGAGGGAGGGAAAAAGCGGAGTGGGGTAAGGGGTTGAGGGTTGGGAGAACCAGGGAGATGATGGAAGGAAAAAGAAATAGAGAGGAAAAAGTTGGGAGGGGCAGGGAGACCCATTGAGTGGTGGAAGGAGATGAAAGAAGAGAGATTGACTGAGGAAGAAAAGGGAGAATAGAAAGAGATGGAAGATTTGCGAAGAGAGAGAGAGAGAGGCCCTGGGGAAGGGAAGGGAAGAGGAAGTCCCAGGATAAGAGCATGGTGAAGAGAAACATAAGCAGAGAACAGGAAACAAACAATGAAGGGGAATGAACAAACAGCATTTGATAGAAGGGAAAAGAAACTGAGTAGAGCTGGGGGAAGAAAAAAGAATTAAACTGGAAAAAATAAAGATAAAGAGAATAGGAAATTATAAAAAGCAAAAGCAGAAAAGGCATAGCTTTTAGGTAAGTTGTATCTTAATTTTGTTCACACCCCTACTTTTACACGTGCAGTTCCAGAGCATCTCCTCTCCAAAATAGGATTTATGGATGTGTGTGTGTGGGGGGGGGGAGAGCAGGTGGGAATTGCCAACCTTTTTTTTTTTAAATTTTGACTCGTGAGGGGGAATGTCAAAACATTGTTTCCCTAGAGCTCCAGCATTACACCGTCGGGTGTCCCTGAACTGCCACACAATGTTTGCTAGGCAGACTGAACACTCCCTAGTCCAAACAGATATACATCTCTAGACTCTATTAGTGAAAACTACAGCTCAGAACTTTCAAAATAATAAAGTGAGGGAGCTCTTTCATTCACAGCACAGCTCATGGATTTTCCAGACTGTTTTTGCAGTACTAAAGGTTAGGTTGATTTTTTTTTTTTTTTTTTTAGAATATTTAAAGATGTATATCCTATTTATCATTGAAATGGTCAAAGCAATACAACTTTTGTGTGTACACAATTCCTTAGTCCCAAAGTTACCAACTTTCTTAAAAAAAAAAAAAAAAAAAAAAAGTGGTGCCCACTCACTTTTGTTGTTGAAAAATGTTCAGGTCAGAAATGCAGAATCATGGACCACTGGTTATTTTCAGAATCCTTTCTGAAGGAGTAAAGGGAGGGGGATTGACATACATCTGGCTCCCAGCCTAAAACAACATGGACAGTGTTCTCAAAAGGCCAAATCCTAAAGGTTTTTATGCAGGGTTTTTTTGTTTTTTTTCCAATGGGAGTTTTGAGTAAGAACTGAATAAAGACTTCAGGATTTGGCCCCAAGATAGTCAACTACAGCAATCACTTTTAATAATTCCACAGAACTAGAGTTTTATCCAATGAAACTTTCTGACAGAGAGCCATGAATAGAAGTAAGTTAAACATTTAAAAGACATGCACATAAGTACAAAAAGTACAAGATAGCTAGGTTTCAGTTACAAAAAAAGGAAAGAAATATTAATTAAAAATCATAAGTAAGAATTTACCCTGTTTGTCTAGGTAGGGTAGCAAATACCATAACTTCCTTCTTTCAGAATGGTTACTCACTTTGGGGGTATGTGGTTAGAGTAAAGCTATCTAAAGGTGTAGCAACAAATAGTGTTTTTAGAAAGGGAGATTAAATTCAGCTACAAGGGTAGGCTGAATTCTAATCACACAACTACCCTGAAGGAGACTGATTGATAACATACTCAGCCAATGAAATATAATATAGCATTATGTCATCAGGGAACTCTCATTGGCTGACTATACCCTGAGGGCAGGACAGTTACCTAATTAGGCCCTACTTACCATGAGATGTGCACCTCTGCGCAGAGACTCAGACTTCAATGGGGTTCTGTGCCAGTGGAGGGTGTGCCTGCATGCATTATATTGTGGGATTAGGCCTAAATGGTGATTCCATAGGTGTGGCATCATAGCCTGAAAGATGTCTTTTTAATACTGGTTCGCTCCTAAAGTAGACTCAATGGGGACTGAAGTACCAAAGTAATGAAGGTAGTATAAAAACTCACATGCCTAGATAGGGACTTTTATAAAAAAGGGCTTCCCACCAGATTTTGGAGTTTCTACACTTCTGATGATTAGATGTAAGAAAGTGGAGAACAGACACCTGCTCTGACAGGATTCCTCCTGGAGAGCAGTTTGGGATGACTGCTTCCCTCTGAATGTATAGACCATATGGGTTCAGGCTTGGTAATCCAAAAGTATCAGGGCTCTCTCTCTCCTGAAACTGTTTTTAAAAGGGGATATAAACAACTTCAGATAACACAGCTGTGCTGGCCAACAATATGAAGCATGCCATGTTTTAAAATTGAATGCTGAAAACTGTTCTCAAAAGGTTTTAGACAAGTATTTAAAACAAAGCTATGCCCCACATACTCACATTAGCTGAATGTGGGGTGTTTATTTCAGAACATGAAGAAAGAGGCTGCAGTCTCAACTGTTGGCCAGAAACAACAGAGATGAAAACATGGCCCCATTGAAGTCAGTGGGAGTTTTGCCACTGACTTCGGGCGGGGCGGGGGCAGGGAGAGAATTTCACCCCATGCATTTTAAATTGTTAAGAAGGCAGAGAAAAGGCTTACGAAGAACCAGCACAAAGGCATTCCCTCCAATAAGTGTCTGTAACTTGGCAAATATTTATCTTTCTTACTTTCAGACCACCAATTTCTGCTGTTTGTTTTAAGATGTTAGAAAGTTTCCTGGCCTGCATCTGAATCTGTGCAATATAAACTTTTAGAGTTCTCTTGAACTCTAAAACATATTCTTATTGCATCATTGGCCCACCAATTCCTTCCATTTGTCCATTTGTGTGGACGTGCCATCGAAACTGCTGCCAAGATACATGAAAGACTTGGCAACAGTGCAGAAGTTGAAGGTTGATGTTATAGCTCATAACAACATCACTTGAGAGTGTGGTCATCAGTCAGCAGTTAATGCAGGGAACGTTCTGTAAGAGCCTTTTACAATGATGTTTCTTGCTGCTATACTAAGGAACTTTGGCATCTGACACTCTTGTACAGCAGCGCCCTCTCATTACTAGTATGGGAAAACGTGGAGGGAGTTCAGCGTTGCTTACAAGAGGAAATGTTAATCAAATACAGCCACATTGAAAAGCTTTTGTTTATTTTCTGCTTCCAGGCTAAAGGTGAACTGGTGCCATGTCATTTGATGTTTATTATTTTCTCCTGATGATAAAATTACCAACTAATCTGAAAATCACTATTTGTCATCAGAATCTGGCCCTTGGTGCCGCTGGTATTTACTGTATTGGTGGGGAAAGCTCTACTGCGTGCCATCACTGTTCCCATTGAAGGTGTAGTATAGCAATTCCTGACTGCACACTTAGATGCAGGACACTACAGTTGTCTGTTAACTATATACTGTATATACACAATAGGGGAACCAAATATATCACCTTCTGCACTGGAAATACAGACCAATGCCAGCTGTGCTAAAGCAGAATCTCCTTCAAGGGTCATCCGTAGCAGGACTACTATCTGCTTTGTAGGCTTAGCCACTAGAGGCTGAGACATGGACAAACATGTGAGTAAGCCAGGTTCCATAAGAATAGCCATTCCGGGCCAGACCAGTAGTCCATCTAGCCCAGCATCCTGTCTGACAGTGACCAGTGCCAGTTGCTTCAGATGGAATGTACAGAACACAGCAATTTCAAGTGATCTATCGCTTGTAATCCAGTGTCAGCTGCTGGCAATTGGAGGTGTAGGGACTGCCTGACCATCTTGGCTAATAGTCATTAATGATCCTCCGTGACCTTATTGAATCCTTTTTTGAACCCAGTTATACTTCTGGCTTTCACAACATCCCATGGCAACAAGTTCCACAGGTTGACTGTGCATTGTGTGAAGTTTGTTTTAAACCTGCGGCCAATTAATTTCATTGGGTGACCCCTAGTTCTTGTGTTATATGAAGTAGAAAATAACACTTCCCTATTCACTTTCTCCATACCATTCATGATTTTATAGACCTCTATTATATTCCCCCTTAGTTGTCTCTTTCATAAGCTGAACAGTCCCCTTTTTTAATTTTTTTCCTAGTATGGAAGCTGTTCCATAATCCTAATAGTTTTTATTACCCTTCTCTGCACCTTTTCCAATTCTATTATATCTTTTTTTGAGCTGGGGTGA
This sequence comes from Terrapene triunguis, assembly GCF_002925995.2. Lineage (NCBI taxonomy): Eukaryota > Metazoa > Chordata > Testudines > Emydidae > Terrapene > Terrapene triunguis. The sequence continues at coordinate 55,707,256 of NW_020664447.1, forward strand.
TCAAAACTGCACACAGAATTCCAGGTGGACATACCATGGATTTATAGAGTGGCATTATATTTTCTGTTTTATTATCTATCCCTTTCCTAATACTTCCTAACATTCTGTTGGCTTTTTGACTGCCACTGCAGACTGAACAGATGTTTTCAGAGAACTACCCGCAATGACTCCAAGATCTCTTTCTACAGCTAATTTAGATCCCATCATTTTATATGTACAATTGGGATTATGTGTTTCCAATGTGCATTACTTCATACATCAAATCAACATTGGATTTCATTTGCTATTTTGTTGCCCAGTCACCCAGTTTTGTCAGATCCCTTTGAAACTTTCACTGTCATCTTTGGACTTAACTATCTTGAGTAATTTTGTATCATCTGTAAACGTTGTCACCTCACTGTTGACCCCTTTTTCCACATCATTTTTGAATATATTGAACAGTACTGGTCCCAGAACAGACCCCTGAGGGACACCAGTATTTGTCTCTCTCCGTTCTGAAAACTGACCATTTATTCCTACCCTTTGTTTCCTGTCTTTTAACCAGTCACTGATCCATGAGAGGACGTTTCCTCTTATCCCATGACTGCTTACTTTGCTTAAGAGCCTTTGGTCAGGGACCTTGTCAAAGATTTTTTGAAAGTCCAAGTCACATTTCTTTATATTAATATTGGATATGTTTTATAGAGAGCTGATGAAATATTCTTTCCAGAAGTTTTTTTATTTGTACCATATTTTAAGCCAATTAGCAAATACTTAGTTCTAACTAAGTTTATATTTTAAAAAAATAATTCTAAAACTCTCATCACATGTATAAAAGACTGTTACGAATATAGTACATTTTGATGTTTTGTGTATATTTCAATAGAACCATGTACTGTTTTAATAGGAACACTCAAGAAAGAGATCTTGGAGTCATTGTGAATAGTTCTCTGAAAACATCTGCTCAATGTGCAGTGGCAGTCCAAAAAGCTAAAAGAATATTAGGAAGCAATGTTAGAAATGTTAGGAAGCAATGTTAGGAAAAGGATAGATAATAAGACAGAAAAAATCATATTGCCACTATATAAATCCATGATACGCCCGCCCCTGTAATACCATCTGCAGGTCTGGTTGCCCCATCTCAAAAAAGATATATTAGAAATGGGAAAGGTACAGAGAAGGGCAATAAAAATGATTAGTGATATGGAACAGCTTCCATATGAGGAGGGATTAAAAAGACTGGGACCATTCACCATGGAAAAGAGACGACTAAGGCAGGGATATAATACAAAATCATGAATGGTATGGAGAAAATGAATAAGGAAGTGTTATTTACCCCTTCACATAACATAAGAACCAGGGAACACCCATGAAATTAACAGGCATCAGGTTTAAAACAAACAAAAGGAAGTACTACTTCACACAACGTACAGTCAACCTGTCGAATTTGTTGCCAGGGCATGTTGTAAAGGCCAAAGCTATAACCGTATTAAAAAAAGAATTAGATAAGTTCATGGAGGATAGGTCCATCAATGGGTATTAGCCAAAATGGTTGGGGATGTAACCCCATGATCTGGGTGTCCCTAGGCCTCTGACTGCCAGATGCTGGGATTGGACAACAGGGGACGGATCACTTGATGATTGCCCTGTTCTGTTAATTTCTTTTGAAGCATCTGGCATTGGCCACTGTCGGAAAACAGGATACTGGGCTAGATGGACCATTGGTCTGACCCATTATGGCCATTATGTTCGGTTGTTGATATTTATTAATATTAATGAAAATGTTTCAAGTTTTGATGAAAAAATTCACTATTTTCCAACCAGCTCTAATTAGGAGGAGTGGTTTTTTTCCTGTTGAATAGCATTTTTCCTCCCTACATTTCCCTGTTAAGTATAGTTTGGGCCCAAACTTTGATCTCAGTTACAGCAATATAACCTTAATGAGTTACTTTATCTTTGTTTATACTTGGCTCTGGGAGTCCAGCTATCCAACAAGACTCATCTTAAATTGCCTAGTAGAGTGACTGGCATGACATTTTTGGCAGTACGTATGGATTATAGTCTCTGTTTTTTCAACACCCACAATGATTTCTGTTGGTGTACACTTTGTCAGAGTAGAGCCATCTGTGCTTAGTTTTATAATTCAACACACAATCCTTTTGTAAGCAACTAGCAATAAAGTTCAGTGCCCATAATGAGCACAAGTAGGTTTCTGCAAACTTGAGCATTCTAGATCAAGACTGTTTATCTGATCATGCGCAAGTAAAATTCACTTTCAGATACTCTATCATATGCATTGTAATCAAGACAATCCAAAAATAAAATAATATCAGCCTTTATATCAGCCTTTATTGTTTCTATCCTCACACTACTACAATGGCTCACCCCCTTTACTGAGACACAATCACAAAACTCCCCTTGGCTTCCATGGAGCCAGGATTTAATCCTTGATTTTCACAAGCCTGAAAGGAAGGAGTCCAGAGTTTGCTCCAGAACCCAGATATGCACAGAGGAATTCAGAAATTTTTTAAAATGTTGTGGGAATGTTAGGCTGTAGGGATGGCAGGTAAACATTCTATGTTGATTAATTCCATGTTTAATGTATTTGATACTCTTGCATCGTTCGCAAATAGTCTTTTTGTATGAAAACAGCAATGGCTTATTCAAAACCAGATCAAAGAGGCATGCAAGACTCACATATACTAAATAAACACTGATGCCTGGTGGCAGTAATACAGCTATTTATATTCATTGCTTGATTTAACCAGTGGCATTCCTTTAATATGATAATAAGCATGAGCTGTTTGCTATGAAAAATAGAGACTTGTATGTTAGTGTTCAGTACGTTTCTGAACACTAAATGAGACACTGATATTGGCTAGGGAAGAGCACTCAGATGAGTTGTGCTAATTAGCTTCAATTACTGAAAATCAGGGATTTAAATTTTAAATTATGCCTTGGACTTTCATACTAAAAATAATAGGCACATGGATCCCATCAATGACACCTGTACAATTCAGAAACCCCAAATGTGCAAATCCGGCAATAACCTGTGCATTGCCCAGTTTTATGACCTGGGGCAGCAGCACCCTCTTAAGAGCAGTGCGCACCTCCATGACAACAGCCCTAACAGTTGATCTACCAATGCCAAACTGGTTATCTACTGACTGGCAGCAACTGGAGGTGGTGGGCTTCTAGATGGTGATGGCCACGCATTTGTCCATGCTGAGGGGAACTCTCATGCTGCTGTTCTGCCGCTGCTGCCCCGAGGGAGGAGCTCTGCATAGATCTTGAGTAAAGCATCTGTCCTCATCCTGAAGTTCTGCAGCTACGGCTGGTTATCCCAGTTGTACATCACTATCCTGTCCCACCAGTCGAGCCTAGGAGCGGCACTCCACCAAGCGAAGCCTCTCCATAAAAATATGTCAAATAGAAGTAACTGATCAGTTTCATTGTTCTGCTAGCAGTATGCACACAGCAGCACAGCAGCTATGCTAGTGGCTGTTTCACAATTCATACAAAGCCATCTGGTGGCAGAACTGCCAATACATCCCAGGTACCCTGTTCATATTAATGATTGTCAAAATCATTCTGCTCAGCAGGGTTTCCTCCATGCTGCCTGACTGCAGTTTGGAATTTCTGCTGGATCACTAAAATCAGATGAATTATGGGATACCATGAAAGGAATCAAAGGAGTCTGTTGGTTTGACCCTAAGTCCCAGAATCCCAGTAGGTATCCCACAATGTGCTCCAAGAAAAATCCCAGAATACATAGAGTCCACTGGCAGACCACTGCACCATGGGCTATCTGCCCAGAAGTCTATGTGGCCATTTTGAAAAAGTGCAGCACTGTGTGGACACAATGATTCATGTAGGAAGAAGTGTAAACTGGAATGTACAAAGTGCTGTAAGCAAACTGTTTCAGTACACTGGTATTGGTATACAGGTGTTGTTGCAGCGGAAAAACATATACCAAAAAAACTTTCCCACATAGACAAGGGCTAAGAAATGGCCCATACAATGAACATCAGTTTTCCTTATTTTCCTTCATTATTTTGCTGAAACAATCTTTTTCCGTATGTGAATGTCTTAGATTTATAAACAAACAGTGTTTGCGTTGATTATAGAGGATGTTTAGGGAGACTGTAGATTTGTGTTAGTAAAGTTCATGTGACACATGATATTTGTTAGATTGTGTTAATTTCCACCCAGAGAGCAGGAGGCATGATAGATTTGAGATCTGACTACTTCTCCCATCTTTCACCCTCACCTCCTTTTAGCTTTCTCTGTAATTTACTTCCATGTGATCCGCTGATAAAGCTTAATCTGATTTGGATAAAGACTTTGCTTTGATGGCATGGTATGCCATAAAATAGTAGAAGAATTCTATTTCCCATATTGCTGATAAGGCTGATTCAGTTTAGACTTGTGCTTTGACTTATTTGCTGATTTGCTTGATAAACAGCAGAGCTTAAAGCCTGGAAGAAAGATGGATGCACGTTGAGTCAGAATAATATTGAAGAGTATCTGGGCTCTTCGTATACAACATTCTTTGGAGACTGCTTGCACCTCATCATTAGAAAGTTCTGACAGATGTGGCACTAATTATTTCTCCAGTAATGGTTAAGAAAGAAAAAATGAAGTTTAACCTGTCATTTTGAATGGGATTTTAAATCTTCATGCATATTTCAAAGGTTTTGATAAAGAAATAATATTAAGAGCAATTTAAGGGGAAATACCAACTGTTTTTTAAAGATTTTATTTGTATAATTGAAAATGTTTGAATTAAAATGCCCCCCGTGACTCAGATTCTTCTGCAGCATCCATTGAGTCTGACCTACTTTCTTTAAGATAGATTAGATGCTGTCCCACAGTCCTTTATAATAGAGTAGTGCACTTGCAATCCACAAACCACTACCTTGATTCATGGCCACTCTAACTCTTGCAATGGTGCCTTGGAGTTATAGCTACTTTTATGGCAGCTAACACCAATAGCTGCTTGGCATCAGAGAAAGGTCCTCATTGTCAAAGACAGCAGCAGTTGTGCCATTGATTAAGCAGCATTCATTGTCCTCTGGGTAATTGCTTCAGTTTCCCCCCTAACCTTCTTTCAGATCTGTTTTTTAAGTGAAGAAGGTTATGGTGTTGATGAATACAACCTCATTCTTAGGATACTCCACATTTTGAAAGAAGGTTGACCCAGCCACCTGTTGTCTAACAATCTCCCCCTTCCTCCCTATGACTGGTGAAGTGTTAATGGGCCACTTCACCTTGAATGGTCCCTTGAAATATGCGCTACCTACTTATGCTAAATGATCTGTTTCACCTTGTATGTAGTAGTGACACTCTGCGGGCATGTCTACACTAGCGGCCAGATCGACGGGCAGCTATCGATCCAGCAGCAGTTTAAGAATAGAATTAATGGAGATATCCCATCTCCTAGAACTGGAAGGGACCTTGAAAAGTCATTGAGTCCAGCCCCCTGCCTTCACTAGTAGGACCAAGAACTGATTTTGCCCCAGATCCCTAAGTGGCCCCCTCAAGAACTGAACTTACAACCCTGGGTTTAGGGGGGCCAATGCTCAAACCACTGAGCTATCCCTCCCCCCAGTATAGTGTATAGTATATAGTATAGACACAATAAATCAACCACTGATCGCTCTAGCATCAACTCCAGTACTCCACCTTAATGAGAAGCACAAGAGGAATCGACAAGAGAGCATCTCCCATCAACACACCACAGTGAAGACATCCTGGTAAGTAGATCTAAGTACGTTGACGTCAGCTACATTATTCAAGTGGCTGAAGTTGTGTAACTTAGATCAATCTCCCCCCATAGTGTAGACCAGCCCTGAGTTAGTTTCCCAGACCTGAAGAAGAGCTCTGGGTAAACTCGAAAGCTTGACTCTCTCACCAACAGAAGTTGGTCCAATAAAATATATTACCTCACCCACCTTGTCCATCTAATATCCTGATACCAACACAGCTACAACAACACTGCATAGTTTCATAATGTTCACACTGAAAGTTTCTTATCATAAATAAATAAACCTCCAATATAGTTTGCAAATTACAGCATTCTTGAGGCTTCTGGATTTTAGTTCTCTGTTTCCCGGTATATACACTATTATCTTTTTGAAGTTGTGAAGCATAGGTGCTGATTCCATGGGTGCTCCAGGGATGGAGCACCCATGGGGAAAAAATTAGTGGGTGCTCAACACCCACTGGCAGCTCTGCAGGTCAGCTCCTCCCTCTCCCCCCCCCAGTGCCTCCCGACCGCTGCCGGCCCCACCGATTGGCTCCTCCTCCTCCCTCCCAGCGCCTCCGGCCCGCCGGTGATCAGCTGTTCTGCGGCGTGCATGAGGCGGTGGAGGAGGAGCGGGGGCAGGAAGAGGTGAGGGGAGGGGTGGAAAGAGGTGGGGCAGGGGTGCAGGCTTGGAGGAAGGGGTGGAGTGGGGGTGGGGCCTGGGGCAGAGCAGGGATCAAGCACACCCTGGGATCTGAGTAAGTCAGCACCTATGCTCTAAAGTACACCTCCCTTCCTAGGCTTTAGAATCTGAGCTCCAGCCCAAGCTGCAACTTCAAAGTGCTGTCTATACAACTATTTTTAGAGTGCTAGCACAAGCCCCACTAGCTTTAGTATCTCAACCCCCAGCTGAGAGGCTCACCTCCCCTTGCTCCAAACTGCTGTGTAGACATACTTTAATAGGTGCAGCAGAGAATCTCACTCAATTTTTTTTCACGGATCTGACTGGCATTGGAGTTCTTTGCTCTCTTTGTATGATTATTTGGCATACAGTGCAATTGAACATAATGACCCACATGTAACCCCAAAACACACAGGTTTGGTTTTTTAATTTATTACCTGACCTTTGCTACAGCCACAGCTAGTTTTGCATGGAGAATCACTGCCGGAGCATGAGGCATCTCCCATTGACTATCTTAGGCAGCACCCCACCTAGCGTGCAGACTTTTGTGGATTGCAGTATAAGGCACCTGTCTCTCTATATCCACTGTATAAACAGCTTAGGCCCATTGGTGGTTCACTATTCTGTGCCAGCAACTCTTGCCAGGCCTGATATATTCACCACACCTAACACATGGTTGCCATTATATATACCCAAAAGGTGGTATGTAATACATCATTGGAAAACTAATAACTCACTGATCATCAATATTCTTGCCTTATGTATTTACAGGATGTGTACAAAGAGTTATAAATATGTCCTAGAATTATGTTTTTAAAATGTGTCTGGGAAGCAATTAATAAACACAGTCTGCCTTAGACAAAGGAATGTGTATTTGCTTGTCTGACCAGCCTGGCCATCAGGCAGAGACAATGAAAGTAAACAAAGCACTCAACCTAGCACGTGCAGGAAATAGCATCTTAACTGTAAAGACAGGGTGTCTGAACCTCACATGATAAGCAATTAAATCAACTGATTGTGTACAATATTACTGTATTATAAAAATGTATTGAGTAAGGCATCGGTTCTCAAACTGTGGGACATGACTCCATTTTAATGGGATCGCCAGGACTGGTGTTAGACTTACTGGGGCCAAGGGCTGAAGCCCAAGACCAAGCCCTCCATCCAGGGCCAAAGACAGAGTCCCATTGCCTGGGGCCAAAGCCGAAGCCTGAGTCCCACCATCCAGGTCTGAAGCCCAAGGACTTCATCCCTTAGTGGTGGGGCTTAGGTCACATGCCCCCTGCCAGAGGCTGAAGCCCTTGGGCTTTGGCTTTAGTCCCTCCACCCAAAGCAGTGGAGGTCAGGCTTTAGCCCCCACCCCTCCACCCCCTGACCCGGGGCAGCTGGGCTTGGATGGGCTCAAGCTTCGGTCCCCCCTCCTGGGATCGTGTAGCAATTTTTGTTGTCAGAAGGGGGTCACGGTGCAATGAAGTTTGAGAACCCCTGGAGCAAGGTATTCTATGAAAGCCTGTAACACACTAACTAATATCATTATAAAATGTCTGCATTAACGCTATATATGGATTTATGGATACACACTGAAATTATGCTTTAAAGTCTGTGACCAAACACAGGGAGAAATAGGTTTTCTCCTGGACAGGAGAAAAGATAGTTATCTATCTGTCTCCAATATAAATTAAGCGGTGTGGAATCAAAACAATGGAAGTCCATGTAGGAATCAGCAGAAGGATGGGAAGTCAACAGGATGCATTCCTGCCTTTTGGAACAGGGTCAATGAACTTTGGGAAGACAGCATGGCGTCTACCTCATAGCCAGAGAGAGAAGCTGGGCCTGGGCTTACTTTTCAAAGAATACATTTCAACAGTTTATTAGACTATAAGAAGAAAGGTGAGAGAACCTCACAATTGTCCATCACTTGGGGAACTCAAGGGGCCAGAGCTCTTAAATCACAGAACATTGGATCTTTGAACTAAGGGGGTTGAAGTCTCTAGGACATGAGTTTAGGTAAGAAACCTGCTTAGGCAAAGATTGTAATTTGCTGAAATTAAGTTTTATTCTTAGAAGCATATTTTAATTTTGTTTGCTCGTAATCCTTTCTATCTTTATACCCTTACACTGGGTAGCACTTAATTCTATGTTCTTTTGTTAAAGAAACTTGTTTTACTTTTATTATAAACCAATTCAGTGTTGAGACTGAAATAAGTGTCTGTCAAAACCCACTTAATTTAATGAGCTGTAGAATAATGTCTCTTTAAAAGAGCAACGAACTCCTGTGAGCGTTCCTGTGATGCTGCACCCCATATTCTTCATCAAAATATTGTTATAATATTAAAATGGAATAACTAAGTTGTATTTTATGCAAGATGGGTCATGTGAGGTATCATTGGAAATATTATGATTTACTGAATGCAATTATCCAATTTCTATACATGTATTGTTTCTGTATCTGAAGTTAGGAATATTGACTATGTAACAATTACAACTGTGTGTGTACTTGGGGATTGCCCACCAGACAGTAGGCAATCAGCCTGAATGGGCCATTAGGAAAGACAATGAGTCTTTGAAGATGCTGATCTCTCATCTTCCTGGAGCTCCTTCCTGTGGACATTACAAATAATCCTTGTCTCATGGTTGCTTTAACACTGCAAGGTCATGTGATCATGTCATGAGGTACGGAGTACTACCTTGGACACTGCTGGTATTTTTCCACTGGAAACAAAGGATTGCCACCTTATGTAAATCCTATTTAAGTCTGGGAAGTGAGTTAATCAGGGCTCTTCTCCACTGCCTCCCTGCCCAAGAAGGAAGACTGCTGAAAACACCTGAAGAAACAAAAGGAACTAAGCTGGGGAAAAGTAAAAGCTGAGTCCAGGCTGAGATGGGGTCTAGCCTGTGAAGAGAAATAACAAATAAGCTGCAGAAACTCTGAAACCTGCCCAAAACAACATTTAGGGTGTGATTACTATTTGTAACGTGTTTCTTTAGTGTATTAATCTTAGTTTGTGTGTTTTGTTTAATTTGCCCAGTAATCTGCTTTGTTCTATTTGCTATCCCTTATAATCACTTAAAATTTGCTTTTTGTAGTTAATAAATTTATTTTTTGTTTATTCAAAACCCAGTTTGTGCAATTCATATCGGGGGTGGGGGTGGGGGGAAAGCTGTATATATCTCTCTCCAGATTGAGGGAGCGGGTGATTTTTATGAGCTTGCGCTGTACAGGTCTCTATATAGCGCAAGACAGTGAGTATTATTTTGAGTTTACACCCCAAAGGAGGTGTGCATATGAGTTCTGGGTAAGTCCCCGAGCTGCATCTTCCCACACAGAGATGATTTCAGTCTGTGTCTGTTGCTGGGTATGGCCGTATCTGTGTGTGTGCTAGAGAAGGCACAGTAAGGACAGGGTGAGGTAGCCCAGGCTGGTGGAACTGGCAGGCTCAGTGGGACCCCAGTATATCAAGTGGCATCCGGACAGGGGGTCCAACCTGTCACTGCTCTAGGTGGGGGCTGGACACTGCAGGGAGACATCTTTGGGGAACTCAGGAGTTGGGGTTCACTGTTTATTACTTGCAAGACAAGTTTGGCACTGGTAGAGTGCTGATGAGTTTTCTGGCAAGGCAGGCAAGCTGGTGTTTCAGGGAGTTGACACAGTTTAGCAATAGCAAAACTCTCACTTGCTGAGGCTGAGAGGGGTAACTCAGTAACTCCCAACTCTTGGAACTCCAGCAGATGGTCATGTTGGCAAATGATTCTTGGGAAATTCAGGACTGTGAGGTCACTGGAGTCACTCTGCAAAAAGTAACTAGGTGGTGGAAGCCAGGGTGTGACCTTCATATTTATGTGCAGACTGATGGTGTCTGGGGTGGGAGCCATAGCAGAATAGCATTTCAGGCACCCGGAGTTGCAGGGTAGGCATGACACAAGCCCTTACAGGTCTGGGTTGAACCCCAAATGTCATAGCACCTAACTCAGATTTGTGGATCCCAGTGTTATTCCTGTGATTTTCTAGGAGCCTAAGAGTGACGCTCAGTGTTGCAATGCCCAAGTCCCTTGTGGCTCCCACCCTAAGTTCTTTAGGGCAGGGACTGTCATTTACTATTGGTTTGTACAGCACCTAGCACAATGGGGCCCTGCCCAGGCACTACTACAATACAAATGTTAAATAATAGTAATAATAATAGTAATAATACTGAGTTCCTATAAAAAGGTATTCCCTTCCTGAAGTAGAGAGCAAATGTATAATAAGGATCCATGACTGCAAATCAATCTACTGGCATGTTTTACAAATGAATCATCAATGGCACATACCCAACCTATCAGGCGAGCTGTACATGTAACCAGATTTGGGCGATGGGGTGGTAACAACATTCAGCTGTTTCACAGACAGAAAATAATCTCATCCACTAGCAACAATTATACTCACACTCTTCTTCCATAAAAGCCTCACTGTTGGTCCCAAGCCTCCGCAAGTCTCTTTTCCACGCATGGGGAGCAACATCTTTTAGGCTAGAGTTAGTCAGATGCAGATGTCATGTACAGCAAGCTATTTATTTAGCAGTAGCAAGTTCTTGCTCTTGTTTTTATTCCAGTTCATTCAAAGAGGAAGGAGGAAAAGGGGGCAGCAGGCCCTTGTTATTGTTCAGGGCAATAGCTGTTTTCCTCAGTTGGCAGCCAGAATTGAATCGAGTCTGATTCTGTAGGGGTTCTTTTGACAGATGGTGCTGTAGCGACACTAGGTAGAGCAGCAGCGGTGGTGATAGCTTTCTCTTCTAACTCTGGTTTGGTTAATGAAGCAGAAGAACCACAGTCCTTGTAAGAGTGGGACCCAGAGGAGTTATACGGCTAACTTTTTCATTTCTGATTTTCTTTTTTCAGTTAAATGTGACATTTTTGAGAGTGAGCTTGGTCACAGACTATTAATCTATGACTGATAGCCAAAGAGGAAAAAAAATACTTAAATGAGAAAAAGAACAACCCAAATTCAAAAAGCCATACTAGTACTTTAGCGTGTAGTTTGATCATTTTAGCCTGGTTTCATGTGGACATTCATCGGCATCTCATTGTGGTGTACAATCAAGAAATCGGCATTTAGTGCTTTTATACAAGGATAGTGCCAAACTTTCCAAACCTTCTTTTCCCCTTTCTGTGTTAAGGATGTACATCAACTTTATGAAATCATAGCAGATAGGGTTTCTCTACCTGTAAAATGGGGATAATGATACTGACATCCTTTGTAAAGTGCTTTGAGATCTACTGATGAAAAGCACCACATAAAAGCTGGGTATTTTATTATTTTTACAATTAATAGTAATAAATGATGAACACAGGCAGGTGACTAGAGCTCAGCAAAACTGTTGTAAATAATGGTTAAAAATATGAAACTCCAGCCAGGCTTAGTGCAAAGTTTACCTACAGTTTGAGCAGTTATGAGTAAACTTATCCTGAGGTTTGGAAGAAACTGTATTCTAAATTTTGAACAAGTTTAGATTGGATGATAGTTTCAGGTGGAAAAACATGCAAAATTCCATTATTTTGATCCAACACCAGACCATCTGTGGCAGTTTCAACTGAGTAATTAGGGTTGCCAACTTTCTAATCACATAAAACCAAACACCCTAGCCCGGCCCCTTTCCCGAGGACCCACCCCCCAATCACTACACTCCCCCTCCCTCAGTGGCTTGCTCTCCCCCACTCACTTTCATTGGGCTGGGGCACGGGAGGGGGTGATGGCACTAACTGGGGGTGCGGACTCTGGGGTGGGTCCAGAAATGAGGGGTTCAGGATGCAGGAGGGGGCTCCAGGCTGGGTCAGGGAGTTGGGGTGTGGGAGGGGATGACGGCTCTGGGGTGGGGCTCCAGGTTGGGGCCAAGGCATTCGGAATGTGGGAAGGGGCTGGGGGTTGGAGTGCAGGAGTTGGGCTGAGGGTGCGGGCTCTGGGCTGGGGATGAGGGTTTAGGGGTGCAGGAGGGGTCTGCGGGTTGAGGTGTAGGAGAGGATACAGGCTCTGGGCTGGGGGTGTGGGCTCTGGGGTGGGACCGAGGATGAGGGGTTCAGGATGTGGGAGGGGGCTCTGAGCTGGAACGGAAGGTTGGGATGCAGGGGGGTGAAGGCTCCAGCTGGGGGTGTAGGTTCTGGAGTAGGCCTGGGGATGAGGGGTTTGGGGTCCAGGAGGGGGCTCCAGGTTTGGGGGGGCTCAGGGCTGGGGTAGGGGGGTGGGGCTCAGGGTTGGGGCACGCGTTTAGCTCGGGTGGCTCCCGGTCAGTGGCGCAGTGGTGCAAATGAGGGCTGCCTGCCTGTCCAGGGCTCCGCGCTGCACCTTGGAAGCAGCCAGCAGGTCCGGCTCCTAGGAGGCTCTGTGTGCTGCTCTTGCACGCAGGCACCGTCCCCCTTCCCCAGCTCCCTTTGGCAGCGGTTCCTGGCCAATGGGAGTGCGGAGGTGGTGCTTGGGGCGGGGACAGAGCGCAGAGCCCTGTGGCCACCCCACCCAGGAGCTGCATCTGCTGGCCGCTTCGAGGGCACAGCACCATGCCAGTACAGGTGGGGACTAGCCTGCCTTAGACCTGCAGCACCGCTGACCGGACTTTTAACGGCTCAGTTGGCGGTGCTGACCGGAGCCGCCAGCGTCCCTTTTCGACCGGGCATTCCAGTCGAAAACCGGACACCTGGAAACTAGGGCTGTCAATTAATTGCAGTTAACTCACACGATTAACTCAAAAAAATTAATCCAGATTTACCACACTGTTAAACAATAGAATACCAATTGAAATTTATTCCATTTTTTGGATGTTTTTCTACATTTTCAAATATATTGATTTCTATTACCACACAGAATACAAAGTGTACAGTGCTCACTTTATTATTTTTATTACAAATATTTGCACTATAAAAATGATAAAATAAATAGTATTTTGCACTACAGTACTTGTATGAGGTGAACTGAAATCTTTTCATTGTGAAAGTGTAACTTACAAATGTCGATTTTTGTTACATAACTGCACTCAAAAACAAAACAATGTAAAATTTTGGAGCCTACAAGTCCACTCAGTCCTACTTTTTGTTCAGCCAATCGCTAAGACAAACAAGTTTGTTTACAGTTACAGGAGATAATGCTGCCTGCTTCTTATTTACATCATCACCTGAAAGTGAGAACAGGCATTCACATGGCACTTTTGTAGCCAGCGTTGCAGGTATTTACGTGCCAGATATGCTAAACATTTGTATGCCCCTTCATGTTTTGGCCACCATTCCAGAGGACATACTTCCATGTTGATGATGCTCGTTCAAAAAAAATGCATTAATTAAATTTGTGACTGTACTCCTTGGGGGAGAATTGTATGTCTCCTGTTTTGTTTTACCTGCATTCTGCCATATATTTCATGTTATAGAAGTCTCAGATGATAACCTAGCACATGTTCATTTTAAGAAAGACTTTCACAGCAGATTTGACAAAACACAAAGAAGGTACCAATGTGAGATTTCTAAAAATAGCTACAGCACCCAACCCAAGGTTTAAAAATCTGAAGTGCCATCCAAAATCTGAGAGGGACGAGGTGTGGAGCATGCTTTCAGAAGTCTTAAAAGAGATGTGGAAACTACATAACCCGAACCATCAAAAAAGAAAATCAACCTTCTGTTGGTGGCATCTGACTCAGATGATGAAAATGAACATGCATCGGTCCGCTCTGATTTGGATCATTATCGAGTAGAATCCATCATCAGCATGGACACGTCCTATGGAATGGTGGTTGAAGCATAAAGGAACATATGAATCTTTAGCGCATCTGGCACGTAAATATCTTGGGATGCCGGCTATAACAGTGCCATGGGAATGTCTGTTCTCACTTTCAGGTGACATTGTAAACAAAAAGTGGGCAACTTTATCTCCTGCAAATTGTAACCAAACTTGTTTGTCTGAGCGATTGGCTGAAGTAGGCCTGAGTGAACTTGTAGGTTCTAAAGTTTTAGATTGTTTTATTTTTGAATGCAGGTTTTTTTACATAATTCTACATTTGTAAGTTCAACTTTCTTAAGAGATTGCACTACAGTACTTGTATGAGGTGAACTGAAAAATACTATTTCTTTTGTTTTCTACAGTGCAAATATTTGTAATAAATATAAAGTGAGCACTGTACTCTTTGTATTCAGTGTTGTAATTGAAATGAATATATTTGAAAATGTAGAAAACATCCAAAAATATTTAAATAAATGGTATTCTATTGTTTAACAGCGCGGTTAATTGCATGACTAATCACAATTAATTTTTTTAAATCGCTTGACAACCCTACTGGCAAGCCTATGAGTTGTGTGTTAGGGTTTGTGCAAACCTGAATATCTGGGGGTGTGAATCTAAGCAAACAGAAAGAAACAAAAAAAACCTATTGTTAGTGCTACAGAACTTTAGTCAGGCTGTGATTTTTGACATCTATGGGCCTGTTGCTTTAAGCCCTTATTCATAATTTACTCAGGAAAAAGACTCTGCCTGTATAAAGGGATAAACCAAAACTCCAGATCCAAACACTTGCAAATTTTGGAGAAATTCAGATCTGTATTTGAACTTTATAGCTTGGAGCCATCTCTTAAAACAAACAAAGGAAAACAAACCACCCATGTAGAAATTCCATGGATATCTGCAATCTCAAAGGAAACAAATGTCAAATGGGTATTTCCTTTGGAAATTTTGGAAGCAGTTTTTCTTCCAGTGTTTCTAATGTACATGGAAATATTTCCAGTAGAAAGGGAAATGGAATATGTTCAGCATAGAGGAGACCCTCATGGAATTTTTTCACAATATGTTAAGACTTTAATCCCAACAATGCAGTAAGGAAATATGACTGACTATTAAAATAACGATCAGCATGGAAACTTTGAAGAAGAAAGATGGTCAGAAAGCACTGATGGCTGGGAGAGTCCTTTTATATGTCACTAAGCCAGTTTGTAAATGTTCATTTAATTATTGTTTTCGATTTTGCACTTTGGCTAAAATCATTGGAATTAGTGCATTTAACAAATCAGAAGTATAATTTTAAGCATATTACCATCACTGACAGTCTTACAAAAGTAAGAGGACTACCATACAGGTGAAATTACCATAAATCTAATTTGCATCCAAAAATTTGTCATGAATTTGTGGTGAACAAAGGAAGAGGAGTGAAAGACACTCTTGTCTCCATGTGAGACTCAAACATTAACTCATAAAGTAATATAAATATAATCTAAGAGCACAGATGTGAAAGAACAAAACAACCTCTTTTGGTAATTTTCCTCAATAGATTCTGATGATGAAGAAAACCTTTGTACTTAAATATGTCACAGAAGAAAAGAAGTTGAAAGCATTGTGACTTCAATGGGACCGCAGGTCCTGCTCTGCTTCAGAGTTGCAGAATTGGGCTCTGAATAAACAGGCAGCTTCATCCTACATTAGCACTAATTTTCAAATGGTTTTAAAGTGCAGCCCCATGTAGAGTACATTACAGCAATCCAAATTCAAGGCAACAGAGCTTCTCTATGGCATTCATCACTATGGTAGCTGAGTGCTTCACAAACATCAATGCACAGCATCCCAGTGCATGATGTAGAGAAGTTATAGCATTCCTATTTTACAGATGGGGAACTGAGGCACAGTGAGATAAAGGTCAAAAACGTCCACTAATTTTGGGTGCACAATTTGAGACCCTTAGGACCTGATTTTTCAGTGTTCTCAGCATTATATATCACTTTTGATGTCCAAAGCACAGCTCCCATTGACTTCAGTTGCAGCTCTGACTGCTCAGCACTTCTGTGAATCAGACCCCAGAGACTCAAGTCAGGCATCCAAAAATGAGGAACACAGAATTACTGTGAAAAGTCTGTCTTAAGTGATTTGCCCAGCATGACATAGGAATTCTGACAGAGGCAGGCATTGGCAGCGGGTAGCATAGGCCAGGGAAGGCTGTGACTTCTGTGACATAATCATAGTCTTAATCATAATGCATATGCACAAGGAGCTGAATTAAAGGTACACTGACACCCTTAATTCCAACATTTCCTAACTTTTGAGTGCAACTTTAATGTCTTTTTACATAGTTTGTGTTATTTTTATTCTTAGGGAAGCTCAAGCAGAAAGTTTAAGTGACTTGCCCAAGTCCTCAGACGGAGACAGTTTTAAAGCTCAGATCTGAATTCAAGCAATCTGGAATCCCAGTTGTATGCTCATACCTAGAAGAGAGACATCCAGGTGGAATTCTGATAACGTCTTCAGTGGGTTGGCAAAGGTACAACCTAGAGTAAAATTTGGCTCACAGTATTTAAGAAGCTGAGAATGCACATAGGGTGAAATGTTGAGAGCTCAAATCAAGTGCTCACTCTCTGTACAGGGTGAATTTCACCATAATGAACAATGGCTCATCAGATATGTGATAGACTGTTTTGTAATATGAATAGGACAAACTGTATTTGCATTCCTTAAATTGTAATAAATAAACTTATTAAAATACATCATGAAGATTTGTAGGAATTATAGAGGGACTTAATTTGCTTTCTGTCACCTTCAAAAATGTCTCTTTTCATTTTAATGCTTAAAATATTTTTATTTTATTCATGTGACAATAGGGGCTCTCTCTTCTGGCTACATTTAATATCTATAAATTCCCATAGATGTTGATCAAAGTCTTTGTAGACTAAAAAAAGTATCTGCCTTAGATGATACAAGTAGAACCTTCAAATCCTGTAGGGTTTGTGTTTTTAATCCAAAATTATTCATATCCTTTCCCCCCCCCCTCAGTTTCAAATCAACGACTACATTTTCACCACCTAATTGAATGTCATGGTTGTAACTCAAAGCCAAGCTTGAAAAAGAGCATTAGGAAAAGAAGAGCTAGCAAAAAAATTCTTACTCTTCTTTTTTTGCTGAAGGAATAAAAACCTAATAAATTAGGTCTGATATTCATGACATTTTGGATCTTAATACGAACTAGGGAATTCATTTTGTTTGAACTTTATAGTCTTTATGTTCATTTTTTATTAATTTACTTCTAAATGCCTTTGACTATTAACCAGAGAGTCTGTAACCTGATGGACTCTCTTTCTGCTTTATATTTCAGTGCTATGTAGTCCAAATCCTGATAATATTGTCATTTTATTAAAATGTCTAATAACCTGTATTACAAATCAGAATCTCTATGTGTGGGTTTAAGAACCTTGACAGGGGAGAGGACCCAAATGAGTCCTAACCACTAAATGTGTCTTATTTAACTTGACATATCAACCAATTTTTTTTCTAATGGCTATTTGTATAGATGTCACATCTTTACAGGACTGAATCATTCCCTTTCTAACCTGGTTTTTACTACATCTGAAATGTTTTGGATCAGACAGCTGATCTACCAGTGTTGTAGCAAAGCAAGTATTCCCTGAAAGGTCAAGAAGAAAGAAGAAGAGTTAACTTCATGCAGAACATTATTCATTTAGAGACCGATCCAATGCCCAATGAAGTGAATGGAAAGCCTCCCTTTGACTCCAATGGCCATTGGATTGGATCCTTATTTACTTAAGGTAAAATTCACTCGCTCTGCAGAAGGCCTCCATGAGGAGGCATGCATCATGTAAGAATATGTAGGAATTACATTTTGTCACAAAGATAAGCCAAAATATTATTCCAGAGCCCTATCCAGACTGTAAGATCTTTGGGGGCAGGAACCACTTCTTTGTTCTGTGTGTGGACAGCACCTAGCACAATGGGGTCCTGGTCCATGACTGGGACTCCCAGGTGCAACCACAATACAAAAAGTAAGAACAACAACAACAGGGACTAAAATTTAGAAATTAGCTTCTTGATTCATTATGGGTAATATTGAGGCCTTCATGAAAACACAGCTAGCACTGCTGTCAGTACAATAAGCTTGTTTTACCTGCTATTTGTAAAGGAAAAAGCCTTGTGTTCCCCTCCCCCCCACACCGCTTTATATGATGTATAGAGAAAGGGGTTTTGTGTGTGTGTGTGTGTGTGTGTGTGTGTGTTTCTTCTCTTTGTATTTATTGTAGAAATTTGGGTTTTATCTACCTTGGAAAATGTTTAAATGACAGGAGAATCAGCACACATCAGAGATACTAAGTAAGTCAAAGTTGATTAATTGAGAAGGGAATATATTTTTATTCCCATGTCTCAGAATCTTTGGGGGTTTGTTTGTATTTGATAATACCTATTTAACTAATACAGTTACAGTTCTCTTCGGTAAGGATTCAGCATCTCCACCCCATCAATAAAGGACTGAGAAAGCCCCAAAATATATTTCTGAGACATCCAAAGAGTCCTCCAATAAAAACAGAAAAGAAAAAAACTTGACGTTCCTGATTATTCTAAGGTAATAAAAACAAGCAGAACAAACCAACCAACCACCCACCCACCCTTAGAACCTTTGAGGTCATTTTTATAGATCAGAAACAAATAAAGGTCACAACCCCACATTTTTCCTTTGAAGGACATCTTTGAAAGTGAAGGCTGCAAGTTACACAGTCCCACCAAAGATATATGGGAACACGTTAAAGGCTTAAACAATTTTGCAGTTAATATATCATTTTGATATATATTTTAAAGGCACTCTTTAAAAGATACACAACTGGATCTTCAACAGTGGCTCCTAGCTACTCCACAAAAAGAGTAGTGTTCTTCCACAGATCACACTCTATACTGCCCTGGAGAAGATACACTTAAGTGTAAGTGAATTTCTTCTGTCACACTCAAAAATATTTCCCAGTGAATTAAAATGGAGACTATTTTCTTGAACTGAAAAAAAAAATGAAAAAAAATTGAATGGAGACTATTCTCTTGAACTAAGGGGAAAAAGTATCTACTGCACAGTATGAAGTAATACAGAGAAGCTAGAAACACTGAGAGCAGCATGGAGAAGAGTCATGGGTTCTCTTCTTTTAAATCATCACCTTTGACTTTTTCTAGCAGTTCTTCAAATATTACCCTTACTTCTTTTTTTAAGCCATATCCAGAGTAATCAAAGAACACAATATCGCTTTTACAAGAGTGCTCAGTCCTTTCAGAAGCCTGTATTGGATCTTGCCAGCTACAGATTTACAGGAGAGGATAGACAGCCCAGAAAGATAAACTATGGAGTTGGTAGTGAGGACTCCTGACCCTGATGTCAGTTTGCTTCAGAGTATTTTAATAACTTAATGTAGGCTACAATTTTGTGTGTAGTTCATGTTTTCCTTTCTTAGGGAGGACAAGCTTCCTATAGGAATTTAAAAAAAAATCTCTAAAAGATAAAGCAAGACAGACAGTGCCATTGGTTTTAAAAACCATATTAAAACCTTTACCATCCATCTGCTGAGGAAGCAGTTGCTTCTGTGAGCTTCAGTCCTCTGGAGTTCCTGGAGTAGTCAACAGATCCCTTTAAAAAACCACTATTATGAAAACTGTCCATCACTGTGAGGTAAGTAGGAGGGGGGAGTTATGGAAAATAGTGGGTAGAAAATGTAGAGAACTTGCATAGCATGATAGTCCCAAGCGACTCAAAGAAAGTATCCCACAGTAAGTTTATCACATAACCACGGTGCTGCTAATAGCCGAGCATTGTTGACACAGTGCCGCTTTAGTAAGCTCCTGAACTCCCCATTCTCCTTGGATGTCTGTGTCTGACTCTCCCAAAAAATGTAGGGCTGCCTCCCCATTGCCTTTAATTATCCTTCCCTGGGGGAGGGGGGAGGGAGGAATATCTGTGTGGGATATTCAAGTAACACTTAACACAGGCCTAATTCTGCTGCTTTTGAAGTCAATGGGAGTTTTATCATTGACAAGAGTTAGGCCTAACCTGAGTGCTTGTGAAAATCCTACCCTCTGGCTTCTAACTGGTTCGCAGAGCCCTGAATAAGGAGCAGCATCCCAGACCCGTCTCTAATTAACATATTGCTGAGTACCTAATAAGCTTAAAATATTCTGGTGATGTTCATGAAAATAAGGGACTACTGACACTAGCTTGAAGGCATTTGGTGTAAGCCAGACAGGCGTTGAGGAAGGCTCTAGGCAGCATAACAGAAAACCTCAAACTGTCACCTATCAGTGAGCCTCAAACTTGACACACACGAACCCTTTCATTCTCACCAGAGGCACACAGAGACCAGAGATTGCCATTCAGACTGACTTTTAGCAACTTGTCTCAGTTTGTGAGGTGTAGAAATGAGGACCAGAACAAGATCACAGGGAACATTTTCACCTGTGACAAAAGACAAGATTTAATCCCAGAACCATCCCCAATGAAAGGCTAATGCTCTGAACCCACTATGCAACATAGCCTTCAAGTCTCTGCATTGTCATGGTCATTGCAGATTTAAATTTATGGCTGACAACAATTACAAGAGAAGCGAGTACATGCATCTCAGGATAAAAACTAGTGATGGATAAAGATCATGGCAAATTCCTGCCCTTACTAATGGGAGTCATATACAGCACAATACTGTGGGAGCAGTGGCTGCATCAGGACTGCAGGACCAGATATAGCTACAAAGCAATGCAGCACGTTGTTATGAAATACCTCTGTAGGACTTCCTTATAAATAAAGGACAGAATGTGGACTATAATTAACCCAAACCATGTAGCCTAGCCACAGACATTAAGAGTGCTGTAGGAGTCTGTAACCAAACATGTTATTACAGAACTGGTGATTGTTACAATAGCTTTCCAGGCAGTACCAATATAGCTATAACATATCTAAATGCTCCTGTGGAGAACCATCAGATTTCTCCCATACTGCTCCCAAAATACTCTAAAATGCAACCGCTAAGTGGTTTACACAGGAATACTTTACCAATCACACACATTTCAGAGAGAATGATGCAGAAGTTAGAACGATTGTTAAGCAACACAACATGCTCTCGCAAGTCCCTACTCACGTAGTGTCTATTGTGACTTCATGGAGGTGAAGAGGCCTAGCTTTGCTTCTTGGACACATGATGCCTCAGGCACAAAATATCTCTAGCAGTGCAAGGACAGCAGGCTCCTTTAACAGTGTGTTCAATCCCACAATGGGCCAGCTCTGCTGGCCAGATGGAAGACAGGGTCACAACTCAACTCCTCCCAGATACTAGCACCAGTCACATAAACCATTGGACTACAGTGGTCCCTGGCTACTGCACAAAATTGGACACAATGGAGCCCACAGCATTAGGTGTTTTGTAATATTTTTCCATGTGACAACTAGTCAACTAATCATTTTTGATCAGCCAATTGGCCTGAGGAGCTAAGTTCTCCTCTGTTTGAGTTGATTTTAATGGGGGTGAACTGTTATGAAAGGATAATTTTGTCTAACCTAATTTTGTTTACACAGTCAAAAACCCTGCCTCTTCATAAATACTTTCATGATTATCACAACACTTTGAAAGCAGGGGTAGCTTTTCACTTCCCTACATCAGTGTCCCTAGTCAATGATCTTTCTGTAAATTAGATCAGGCCCCCTCCGTCCTGACCTTAAAAGATTGTGAAAAATTATGGCTGAACCTCAGAAGAGTCAGATCTTTGGTTCAGATAAACAAACAAAAGTTTGGATCCTTATCTGAAAGGAAGAATTTCCGGTCTGCAAAATTTCATAGCAAATCTCACAAGAACAGCCTCTCCCATCCCCACCTGTATTCAGGGCATGTATGGTAACCCCAGCAGCCATCTTTCCTCTCCCAGCAGCACCTGCAGAATTTCCTGTGAGGAAATTGCTCTTTAATAAGGCCCCCACCATCCTCCAGAAAGGAGGCACTCTACAGCAGCAGCTTCCAACAGCACTAGGAGGTGAGGGGAGGGGAGGGGAGGGTGGTATTTTAGCTTAAGGAAAAGCAATAACAAGAATGAACAAAGGTAAAATCTCCACAAGAGAGCTCGGGGGTGGGGGGCGAGAGAGAGAGACAGATTTTTAACAGGCTGCAGCAACTCAAAATAAATTGGTTTCAAACAAACCGAGATCTTAGAAGTGTAAAAGGTGCAGTACAGAGGGGACCTAGTAGTTTCAAGCTACATGTACCATAGTACACTCCACTTGATAACGGATAACTTCATCATGCTGTTCCATCTTGCTTGTCTACCCTTCTGGAACCTCTAGATCACATAATCACAACACTCTGGTAGAGCTTTTACATTCTCTCTTTCAGTCTGCTTGTCTCCCTTTAATTATTTAAGACTCGTTGATAGAAGAGATATAATCAATGAATCAAATGCACTCTGTGCTTATTCTGCGTGACAAATCATATTTCAGTTTTTAGAATGTTTGCCAGGGCCGCCCAGAGGGGGGGGCAAGTGGGGCAATTTGCCCCAGGCCCCGGGCCCTGCAGGGGCCCCCACGAGAATATAGTATTCTATAGTATTGCAACTTTTTTTTAATGGAAAGGGCCCTGAAATTGCTTTGCCCCAGGCCCCCTGAATCCTCTGGGCAGCTCTGATGTTTGCATGTTTTTAGTCTTGTCCCTTTACCTCAGCACCAGCTTAACAGATACTATTCTGGGTTTATAATTACAAAACAAACCACAAACTAACAACACAGCAAAAACAAGCTAAGGAAACACATGCTCATTCGATGCACATGAAGTAAACTGACTGCCTTCCCAGTAAAGAAATGTACATGACCTTTTGGCTGAACGATTTGTAAAGTCAAAGTTACTTCTGAACTCCACAGCTCATGAGCTTTAAGTTAGTGTATGGCACATACAAATCAGTGTCCTAAGACAGACAAACTTTTTCAGTGGACAATCAGATGGATAAAAATTTTATTATAAGGATTCAAGAATGGATGTATTATCACTCAGTCTATCTTTTCCTATTGCTAAAGAAATACCTTGTCTTATGAAGAGAGAGAGAGAGAGAATCATATTTCTCTTAGCTCAAAATCTCCAAGTGTATTAGAAGGCTACCTTATTTATTGAGTCCATTTACTGCTGTTGATGGATTGTATACTAACACAATAAACAGTCTTACAGGAAATGAAAAATCTTTCTTTTCATTAGAGCTCTAACTCCCTCCCACCCGCCGGTCTTTCTGGAAAAACTTTCCTTCTAAGATCCTCAAGGTGAAAACTAGGAAGATCTTTCACTTTTGCATATATCATTTGATGTCTTACTATAATAAAGTACATTCTTTTTTCTAATCATATTGGCCTTGTGATCTATTGCTACTGGAATTTATATTCTTGGGAACTCTGAAAAATTAGAGTTTCCTTATCAAGAAGTATGGATGCTATTTGGAGCTTTTCACAGTCCAGTATTCATTTTAAAGTAACTAGGAATTTACTTGGCACAGTAAAATATCCAGATGGCCATTTTTCCTCAAAGAATGAAAGAAGGAATTAAGAATAAAATCACCAAGATTATTGATATTCAACCTCAGATATGTTGTTAAGGAATTGTCAAGGGTCTGACAAATTTGCACAAGTAGGAAATTTCAGAGTTAAAGTTAAAACTCTAAGATGAACGTTGCTTGGTTTAAGTTAGCTATGAAACATTTATTTTTGTTGTTTGGGGCTACAGGGATCTAGTGGCTCAGTGTGCAAAAGATTCCCCATGATTCCCCATGTTACCTCAACTCTGTTGTAGAGGGACCAGCTCTCTGAGTTAGAGAGGAGAGCAATTTGTGAAATGACTCAGCAGCAAAAAAAAGTTGCAGTCAGGAGGGTCTTTTCCTCAAGGGTTAATGTTATAAGAAGAAAGTAAGAAGTTCTATGGCCTGTGTTATACAGGAGGTCAGACTAGATGTCACATTGGTCCCTTCTTCCTTTGGAATTTATGAACCTGTAAATTAACAGGTGCAGAAAAGGGCTAACAGAATGATCAGGGGAATGGAGGGCCTATTTTATGAGAAACGCTAAGAAAGCTTAGCTTGTTTAGCCTAGCAAATTAAGGCTGAGAGAGGATATGATTGTTCTTGATAAATACAGGGGGGAGAAAAGCTATTTAAGCTAAAGGACAATATTGGATAAGAACAAATGGTCATAAATGGGTCATTTATAAATTTAGGCTCAAAATTAGAAGGTTTCTAGCCATCAGAGGAGTGAGAGGAGCCTCTCAATATGGGTAACGAGGGCAACCAATCTATAGTAGAACCTGAGAGTTACGAATGGAGGTTGTTCGTAACTCTGAAATGTTCATGACTCTGAACAAAACGTCATGGTTCTTTCAAAAGTTTACAGCTGAACAGTGACTTAATACAGCTTTGAAACTTTACTGTGCAGAAGCAAAATGCTGCTTTTAACCGTCTTAATTTAAATGAAACAAGCACAGAAATATTTTCCTTATCTTGTAAAAAAAAAAATTAAACTTTCCCTTTATTTTTTTAGTAGTTTACATTTAACACAGTACTGTAATGTATTTGCTATTGTTTGGTTGGTTTTTTTGGGTCTGCTGCTGCCTGATTATGTACTTCTGGTTCCAAATCACGTATGTGGTTAACCGGTCAATTTGTAACTCTGGTGTTCGTAACTCTGAGGTTCTACTGTGACTAGTTTTAAAATGGATCTTGAGACGTTTATGATAGGATTATACGTCAGGGTTGACTGTGATAGCAGAGGACTAGATTTGATGACCCAGGAGTTTCCTTCTAGTTCTGTGTCCTTAAAATCAGAAAGCAAATGGAACATGCTCATGTGTGTCTGGCAAAATCCCACAGCCCAGGGTGTTCAGTCCAACCCAGGGGCACTCTTCCCCTCTATTTCCCCCATGCCATTCTGATACCCCTTCCCGTCAGCTTCTGTGCAAGGGGAAATGGAAGCAGAACTGAAGTTAACCCTTACCTCATCAGGGAGCAAGAAGTGTCCTGTACATCAGTCTCCATGCCCAATCAGCGAGCTCCCAACCAATGATGCTGTTTGAATTAAATTTAAAATGGATGCACGTCATACCTCTGAGCATGAGCCTGATTAAGCCTGATGAGTCATCCCTGAGCAAGTGAGTATGAAGGTCATCAGAGGCAATTACCTGCGGGTCTGCTGACAGGCCCTACACCATTCAACCAGCGTCAGCCAATCCACAGGTGATCCCAAGGCAGGTATATAGGCTCCTAAAGGTAGAGTTACCAATGTGTCTGGGTGTTTCCGGACATCCTGTTTTTTGATTTTTCCAAAGAAGAAGAAATGTCCAGGATTTTTGCAGCGCAGATGTTGTAGCTCAGAAAGAGCTGGCTCCACGTCCAAATTGGTCCCTCCGCTGCAGCTGCTGGATTCTGCCCACGCAGGCCCCGACTCCCAGCCCTGGGGAGGGGGAGAGGTAGGGAGATGCTGATGGACAGCTGGTGCTGCGTCCTGGTCCTGTGCCAGCTGCCCTGCCACCGTGACAGGGAGTGACACTGCCTCCAACCTCAAATGAAGCCACAGGTTCCCCCTCCACAATCCCCCAAATACTCCTCCTAGTGCACACACCCGTCCTGCACACCCCAAATACCCCCTCCTGCACTCCTCATATACTCCCTCCCAGTACACACACACCCTCCAGCACCCCCCAAATATCCCCTCTAATACCCCCTAACCGTACGCCCCCCAGGACCCCTGAGGGCCCCCCCCCAGCAGTGTCCTCTTTTTAGGAGCCTGAAAGATGGTAACCCTACCTAAAGGAAACAGTGTCTTCAGTCTGCTCAACATCACTACCTGGCTGGGACCACTCCTACTGCCAGTAGCTTCAACAGACTACCCCTGCCCCTGCTCCAGCCATGCCTGTTTCCACCCTTGCCAAACCCTACTACAGCCTGCATCTGCTCCTGCCTCAGCTGGCACCCCCAGTGACTCTGACAGTGCATGATCCAGTTATCTTAGCCATGGGAAAGCAATGCTGAGACTCACTTTATACCTTGGCTGATTAAAAAACCCACGTGAGGGTATCATTCATCAACATTTATTAAACATAATTTTTGATCATCTGAGAGATGCAGGAGTTTCCTGTAGAGAAAAATACTGAAAATTAGGCCACTTACCACAAATGTAACCAGATAGGTTACTCAAGACATTGGGGCTGGAGGGGAGGAGAATCAGCTGTTCAAAGCATGGCGGCGGGGGGCGTGTGTGTGTTAAACATTGCCAGTTACTGGGTGATCAGGATTCAAAAACGCTGCTCATAAGAAAACTTTGTTAGTGAGGTGCCTTTGTTAATGTCTTTCCGACATTACTATACCTATTAATGGGCCATCAGCATCAGTGGGAGATTTACAGATACTGGTGTACGTTATTTCAGTCACAGACAATAAAATAACAATGGGAATTCATGTTCATAGGTTCCTAATCCTCTTTGGACCATCTATGATTAGTAGTCAAATGAAATAATTGATGCAATTTTAAGTAAAATAAAGTTGCACAGAAATTGATTGTGGAGTCACACCATAGGCACAATGAAAGATGGTGTCTCATTTATTCACAAAACCATACTTGCAGAAGTCATGTGTATCATTATTACAGGGCCTTACAGTCTAATCAATACAACCCCATTTCTGTTATTTTTAACTATGAACTGTGGATGGCGATCAAGCTGCCGTTACTACCAATAGGCGTCCCTTGAAATACATTAGCTGTCCTCTGCAGGCACGCTTCAGCTGAAT
Organism: Terrapene triunguis; assembly: GCF_002925995.2. Classification (NCBI taxonomy): domain Eukaryota; kingdom Metazoa; phylum Chordata; order Testudines; family Emydidae; genus Terrapene; species Terrapene triunguis. Next base: position 55,734,199 of record NW_020664447.1, read on the forward strand.
TATTCCTTGCTTACTAAGGCAACCAATTGCATATAGCAGGAAACAGTCATATTGTTTGGTTTTTTTATGCTTCGGCTGCCACGGCAACATTGTGAGATGACTTAGCTCGAGATATATTTTAGTCACAAAGAACTTACGGAATTTTTATCAGCTCTGGGATGTCTGCCTTCACAGCAAGCAATAGCACCTCCAAACCCCAGTCTTCACTGTGGTGTTCTTGAGGCACTACTGGGATCTCAGTACTTCAGATAGTTATGCATCCATATCAGGGGGAGAGGAAACTACGGTTCAGATATTCCAGATCAGTGTCGGGAGGCAAGCACTCCTAGGAAAAGCAGGCCATACTCAGAGGCTTGCAATCCAAAACAAAGCTTTGAAGTCTGTCCTAGTAAATCGTCCAGTGCTGACAACAAGTATGGCTGAAGTACAGTTTAACTGCTGCACGTATAGTAGACCAGAACAAATTGCTCAGCACCAGCACAGAAACTACAGTTAAAACCGGGGCAGGTTTTAACCACAGTTTCTACCGTGATGCTGAACATACTTTATCCTGGTCAACACTTGCAGTTAAACTGTGCTCATCATCAGTTCAACTACACACATTGCTGCCATATTGTGAGCAATAGTTTTCTTAGCGGAGGCAAGACATAAGGGCTAAGAATAAAGGCTGGTCTACACACAGGCTTGCACCAGAACAACAAAATGTGTGAATTAAAAAAAACGATGTAGTTATCTAAGTGCAAGTTTGCATTGAGACCAGCCCTAAGTGATGGAGGGGGAAAGAAACCAAGGAGAAGTGTTTAAGATTTCCTGAAAGTCAGTCTTTTACTCCCAGAGAAAGGCATTGACGTTAAATTAAATGGTGACCTATATGCAATGAAAGTTAATTTTGAACATTACTTTCCTCTTACTGAAGTGATCATTTCTTTGTTGCATTGTAATGCTTATTCTGTACATAAGAAATAAGGAATAAAGCTCCCTTCCCTGTGGTAGCGGTGGATAATACATGGCCAAATGTCAACCCTCAGACCAATACATAAAAGAAAATTATTATTCATGTAGGAGGTAATATTAGATCCCAAATTACTACTCACAGATGAAGTGTTCCGCAAGTAACGTACAATGCACAAGGACTGAGGTGTCACCGTAGCCCACATTTCAAAGAGGCCTTTGCCAATGTTTCCCAGACTGGCCTGAGGTTAGAAGAGCATTTAAGAGGGAGTGCAGTTCAAAAGAGGGATGTATTTTCTGCTGGATGTAGTCAGAAGCTAGGACTTTGAAGTCCCACCTAGAAGGCAGCCCATTCCCTACACCCCTAGTTTAAGTTATGTATGTCGCGCTTACACAGACCTGAAGAAGAGCTCTGTGTAATCTCAAAAGCTTCTCTCTCACCAACAGAAGTTGGCCCACTAAACGATATTACCTCACCCACCTTGTCTCTCTAATATCCTGGGGCTGACACAGCTACAACAACACTACACAGTCATGTGAGAGTCAGTCCGTCCATCTCTACCTCTCTCTTCATGTTTGTTGAAATTGACATGTCTCCATGACACATTTGGCCTTTGACAAAACTGCATATTTTGTTGGAAATGTTCCAGCCCGCTCTAGTCCTAATCTGGAAATACCTGTGCAGTATACCGGAGAATATGCAAAAAATAGTAATAGTGCTTCCACCTGCTGTGCATCAGCAGAATAGCAGGGAACCAACTTGGAGCATTTATACCACAAACTGCACAAAGAACCTTTTACAGTATTACTAGCAGGACAGAATCAGTCACAGAGATGAACAACTTTTTAAGTGCTCCGCCAGCTCTATGCATTTAACTAGAGATGAGAAAGTTTCTTTTAACTTGATTCTTTCCTGCCTTGGGACAACTGCTCTAATTGGTGGCCTCTGAATGGGTACATCATTCACAATACCAACGTTTACTGCCACTTGATTTGTTTGCAATTCCTAAAACCTCAGCAGCAGAGCTAGAATTTGATCTTCACTGCAGTCAGCTCTAGGAGATAATAATCTAGGACAAATGGTCAGTTTGAGCACATTTCTTATTTACCTAGAAGAAAATCACTTAGGTCCCTTCTAACTACCTTGTTTTAACACTGCTTGGAAATACAGTTATGGTTTCCTCTACACTGTGGTGTAACTGAAAGAGGGAGTGGCTATGTTGTAATTAGGTCCTCCAATGTGGCTGCAATTGTAGTGACTACAGGGATGTAGAGGCAAATCCTGGCCCCTATGCCAAGTTTCGTGACTAATGAGGTTTGGTGCAAGAAAATCCTACAGGCTGTAGAGATGTAGTGGTAGTGGAACCATTCTGTAGCCACTGCTATAGTCTGCAGGCAGCAAGAGCCTCTATCCTGCTTAGTCAGGGGTCCGCAACCTGGGGGCTGGGACCCCTCAGGGGGTTGTAAGGTTATTACATGGGGGGTCACGAGCTGTCCGCCTCCACTCCAAACCCCACTTTGCCTCCTGCATTTATAATGGTGTTAAATATATTTAGAAGTGTTTTAAATTTATAAGGGGGGGGGGTCGCACTCAGAGGCTTGCTATGTGAAAGAGGTCACCAGTACAAACGTTTGAGAACCACTGAGCTAGTGGATCACATCAGCATGGAAAGAGCCCCCATAATGCTGAGTTGCACAGCAGAAGAGGGAGAGTGACCCTTTTGCACGAACTCCTGGCATCTTTTGCCCCTTAAGTATTCTAAATCCTGACCTGCTCCCCATCTAATCCCCAGTCTAGATTCTCCAGCATTTTGAAGTGTGTTGTCTGAGTCCTGAGACAGCGAGGTGCTATCTTCCTGACGGACTGTCTGCTCAGGTAATTTCCAACAGGGCTGTTATACTGCACAGTTAAAAATAAAATTGCTTCCATTAACCCAGACCCGGCTACTGCACTAATTTAAATATAAGAATTTGGCTATGTCCAATACATTAGTATGCAGCTCTGAAGGAACTACATTTTATGGTATAAGTCTGTCTTTTTGCATTCAGGTGACAGAAACATTCGCAACCTGCTGTGTTCATCAGATAAAACTCATGTATCAGAAGAAATAAGTCAAACGTACATGCCTTACCGCACACATGTATAATGAGGGTTAAAGGCAATAACCTAAACAATTATTTTCAAGATGATTAGGTAGGTTTCCTAAATGGATCAAATTATTCCAGATTCCAAAAGACGCTAGCTATGCTTTATCTTTGAGTTGCACAGAAAATCGACATATCTGTGTAATAGAAACGTTGCTCGCCACAGTTAAAGATTAAACTACGCATAAAGCCATTGGACAGACATAAAATACTGCTGCTTAACATTTGGGGGGAAGGAATCAGCAGTGCAGAGTGAACAGTGCAAATCAAAAGGGATTCAGTTGCATTTGCTTCCTAAAGCACGCACTAGGCAAGCAAGCACAGCATGTTTCATTAGAAACAATGAAATCTCCTTTTCAACTAACTGGCATTTTGGCAAGGCTGCTGATAGATCAGAAACCCCAAGCACAACTTGTTTGCCATGCCGTAGCCTACTTTTGTTTAATCAGACAGTCCCTGTTGAATGTGTTCCTGCTGTCAATAAACCTCCAGGCCTACATTTACATGGCAGTGTGTGTACGTGAGCTCTTGCTCATTCTGTGATTACAAAATGTAAGCACCTACTTTTTTCAGCTTGAAAGTCTGCCAAAACCTTTGTATCTGAGTTGGCACGAGGAAGTCTTCCTGTGCCCATTCTATCATTCTAGCAGTCCTCAATAAAATGGCATAGGAGGTTGGATACTTTCTAATCCTTTTTGTGCATGGTTTCCTAGGGCTTCGCTTGTAGCTCTGTAGTGAGGGCAATGCCAGTCTTTTCATTGTAGCCCCCCTCTGTGATACATTCAGAACATAACGATATTCCTTAGTCAGACAAGTTCTCAGTCCAGAGGTGAAACGTTCTAAATGTTTTTAATTAAGGCCCCAACCCAATTCCTGGGCCTGAACCTGCTCCCACTGAAATCAACGGAAGCTGGATCAGAGCATAAAGGTTGCAGGGTCTGAACCTGTTCCCACTGATGACAATGGGTGTTTTGCAAGAGCAGGTCCATAATTCAGCCATTTTAAAATTCAGTTGTTAGTAGAGCTGGTTGGGAAATGGGATCCCCTCCCCCCAAACAGAAAAATTGACTTTTTGACAAAAAATTGAAAACCAATAAAACATTGTCAGTTTTTCAGATGAAAATTATTTGGAAATATTGTTGCTGTGCCTTATTGGAGCTATAGTTCAGGCACTTCATGCTGCCATTCTCCTCAGCCAGACCACATCTCCCATGATACCCTATGGTCTCCCCATCTGTGGTGCATCGTGGGAGCCCCAGGCCATGGTGTATCATAAGAGGTATAGTTTAAATGGGGAACCCAGCCCATACAGGAAAACGGTGGTATAAAGCACCTGAACTACAACTCCTACAAGGCACAGAGGTAGCCACTTTTTTGCCTGACATTTTTGTCATTTTCAAGTGTTCAGTTTTGTAATGAAAAAAAATCATAATTTTCCACAGAAAGCAGATATTATGAAAAAAATGGTTTAGTCAAAAATCCTATTTTTCATCAACAAAAAATATTTTTTTTTTACCAGCCCTAGCTGTTAATCCTGGTATCCCTGGCCAACTTTCAGTTGGAGCAGTTACCATCAGACTGCCAAAAACCCTCTGCAGTAGAGCTGTGTGTGTGACTATATTTTTAATCCTGCCCCGCAATACCCACTCCAACTCCCACCACTCCCACATTGTTTCTTGCATTTTTATCCAGCTCTCACCCACAAAAACCTTAGATCCCACAAATACCACAAGAGAAACAGATTCCCCCATGCTACTAACAAAAACAAAAAACAGTCGGTTAATATATATCTATAAATAGCATTCAGACAAAATTTTTACCATTAAAAGAATAAAACAAAACTTGCTTAAACCATGTAAAAAAATACTTTAAGTCCTATTATAAGAGACATCAAATCTGTTTCTATCCCTCGCTTAAATTTAAAGCTTTAAAGTGTTTTCCCGCAAATTACCACAGTCTGTTTTTTTGCCCACCCAATCCCACCCACAACAAAGTACATTTTACCTGCTCCCGCTAATATGGCAGCAGGATGCAGGGGATCACACTCCTGCTGCAGGGCTCTGCTCTAAAGTGACTATTTGATATGGTATTCTGCACTTCCTGATCCAAACGATCATGGAGAGTTGCCATGTGCTGTAAGATAGCTGTCCCTATTCCCTGCCGGAGGTGCATGTAGCAATTTCTGTTACATTACATGTATATAATTTATAAAGCACGCTGTGACCCTTCAGGGTGCAAGATGCTATATAAATATTATTAAACGTAATGCTGACTGATTTTTGAATCAGCTTCATTCTTAAATGCAAGTTGGCAAGATATAGAACAGTCCATAATGGAGGTAAGATAAAGCAAAACAAAGCTTGCACACTGACTAGCAAATTCACATTAGAAGAACAACTGCTTTGTGTACCTTGTCTGGACAGGTTTCATAATGTCCTTCTTTGATATTACTCCCATCATAAGTGTCTTCTACTCCATTTCCACATAAAGAGTGTTTACAAAAGTGGGAGTATTGTCACATCTGCTAAGAGAGACTGACACCAGCATTACCATCACAACTTTCCTAGATCTAGCCTCAGTGCACAGAGCATGAAGATGCCTATGGCTCAGGTTCCAGGAATTTATAACACTTGTGTTCCAGCCTCTCCCATGTTCAGCCATTTTCCCAAGGATAGATCTTGTCTAGGAAATGGGGAGAAAGAAAAAACTCTGACCCTTCTTTATAAGAGGTAGATCTGGTACAGGGTTTTGCTTAGTATGGAGGGGGGAGGAGGAATCAGAAAATTTTCCCCAATAGATCACAGGGGGACAACACAACACAACTCTTTCCTGTTAATTACCCACTAATGTGGCCTGCAGTCACACCACTTTGAGCTGAGAGCCCATCCAATCTCTCAAACTAGATGAGGTTGGGCTGAACAGGAAACCTCCAAGAAGTTCCCGCAGGAAGTAGTGTTGGTTATTTCCTTTGGGTCAGTACAAAACCCAGTGCCCCTGCGTGATATTGCACTTGTGTCACTGAAAATGCCAATTTTCAGATGAAATGTAAGAATCAAATATCTGATCATGTATGGTCAATAGAGATCTTTTGGGATTTTTTTCCCACAGGGCCAGGAGTATAAATCCAGATGTCTTGGTGAACTTCAGTTTTTAGATAATTACTTTATTTCCCGACTCTCAACATTCCTCTTGATACTTTAGTTGGATAAAATATTATGCTTCATTTCTTGCTATAAACTTGCGTAGAATTGCTGTGTCCAGTTAAACAGGTGTCGTATTTCTCCCTGTAATGTGGATGAAGCAATCATTCTTCATAGCATGTATTTCAGTATATTGAGGGCTTTAGTATGAAAAGTGTTATATAAATGAAAGGTATTATTATTAAGATGGAATTTTTTTAACCCAAGTTATATATCCTTATTTATGTTCCTTATTTATGAACCTTATTTATGTTCCTCCTCCTATCTTCATCTCTTCCCCCCCCCACACCCAATAGTGTTCACTCCATGTATTGAATGGCCTGAGCTGCCAAACTTAGGTCTGAGCTGAACTTCATCAAAGTTCAAAGCTATTTGGATTCAGTGATTTGATTCAGCCCATCATGGAGAGAGAGAGAGATTTTAAAAGTTAGCCCTGGATTTTAAATTCCAGAAAGGGTGTTTTAATCTGTGGGTTTATTCTCTAACATACTAAAGACTTCTTTACAGTCGAAAATTATCCGTGGAACTGTGATTGCAATTTACCAGGTTGAGAATCATTTTTTTGTTGGAAGGCATAGACATGGAAGGTTGATTTTGCACCAGTATACTCATTTCAGTAAGGGGCAAATTAAAGGTTATATTTTAGAGGACTTGACAGTTATTTAAGAGGGTACCACTATCAGTTAACTTAAGGGCACAAAACAACCTGGAGGAAGGGAAATAGAAATAAAAAGGTCAAATGATTAATAGAAAAAGAATGATGCACAAATCTTCCCAGCTATTTCCATCTGTTACAAGTGCAAAATCATGAACAGTAGCTGCAGCTTGCAGTGCTGTACACATCTCAAAGAAAGTTCTGATGTGTGTATACAGATCTCTGCCCAGCGCTGGAGCCAGAGCAGGACAATCTTAATGCTCTGTGGAGTATGTATTAAAATGATCCCAACAGTAATTAGACCGATTGAATGAAATCTGATTTAATAAGCATGGGTCATCCCATTCTTTGAAGACTCAAGATGGAGACCAAGGGGCCAAACAACTAGTGACTGAATGGCACAGCTAATTAAAGTGCATTCCATTTTCATATTTATATAAAAGATCCCAGTAGCTGTTGCCTCACTTGGGCAGTGGTTATGTACTATGTGTCCTTTATTTTAATCATTTTCAAAATTATTTGTCATATGTTTACAGGGGAAGGCACTTTAAACATAAGATTTTATATTTTCCTGTTTCATAGACACACTAAAATGTCTGCCAAGTGTCTTAGAGGAAAAAAACCCAACAAGTAAACTCATTTAATAAACAAAGGGAATAAAGATATTAATGCACAGTGCAGATATAATGTTTTCCATTCATAATTCTAAAAGCACTTTACAAGGGTAGCTAGGAATTATTATTTCCATTTGATAGATAAGGAAAGTGAGGCAAGCAGAGGTTAAGGCCAAAAATCTCAAAAGCATTCACTAATTTGGATGCTCAGCTTGGGTCTGGATTTTTCAAAGGTGCCAAGCACCAACTGAAGGCAGTGGGACCTGTAGTGCTTAGGACTGTGCTGACAATCAGGACACAGGTATCTCAAACTGGGTACCCAAGAACTGAAGCATCAATAGATATTAGACACTTTAAAAAGTTTAGGTCTAAATGACTTGCCCCTGGTGAAATCCAGAATTCTGGTTAAAATTAGACCTATATGGATGGGCAGATGAAGTTTTGCCAATCTGGGTCATCCCATTACTAATTTAAATAGCACTTACTGAATTCTTTGTACTTCCCTTTTAAATAACAAGAGCTTATAACCTTTATCTTCTTAGTTTAAAATGTTACATGCGTTTACATGGAAGTTAGTCACAGCCATTGGACTCCTGGCAGGTTGCCAATGTGGCCCTTAGTATTGTAAAATTTGGGAACTACTGTCAGAATGCATTACTGTGCTGTCTGTAGCAATTTAGTAGTTGGAGTGCCACTTGTAACAATTTAGCTGGTAGAGCACCTGTTTTCCTGTCTTTTTTTATTATTATTATTACCAAGACAGAAAATTAGTGCAAGTAGAGCTCAGGGAACCAGAATATAACGGTTCATCTGAATTAAAAAGTTAAGTATAATCTAGCAGAACTTATTAGTATTTATAGGGATAGCTAAACAGATTAATTCCTCCCATACTCCAGTATGCTGCATTGATGTCTGCATGACAACCATTTGTTTTTGAGTCTTTCTGAACAGCAGCTTTTAGGCAGAAAGCCAATAGACACAAAGGGAGAGGTAAGGAAGGGTTGGATGGAGGAATAGCAGAGACCAGTCAACGCTGAAATGATTGCAGGTACTGGGGTCTCCCCCACAAGTATACTGTTTAGAGAAAGCCGTACAAATGTGTACCTTTATGGTCTGCAGTCCTGCATCATACCAAAAAAAAAAAAAAGTATGAAGATTCATTTACAATGTATTTTTCAGTAAATGGATAGCGCTACGGATTTGATACTTTAGGTACTAAAGAGATTAAATTAGATATTCAAAGTCTTTTTAAATAGAACACAGGGAAAAGATGACTCTTAGTTCTCTAGGTATTATAAGAATGTAGGAATTGTTTAAAAAATCTGCAGGATATGAACTGCAGGTAAAACCATTTGGGTTAGATTTTAAGAATAACTTGCTCATAAATCATAGTTTTCTACAGTAACGTTACTTATAATAACTAAAAGCCCATTCCAAAGCGCAGTAAAGTTGATGTGAGTCTTTCCTCTAAGTACACTATATAAGACAATTTGAGTCTTCAGTTTTCTAGGCCTTCTCCAGCTTCTTGTACTCCAGCCATTCCAAATTTGCAATGGAGTTCCCAGCCACGTGCTGGGAACAGAAAGTAGTGATAAAGTAGTGTCACTTAAGGAATGCAAGCTCTGGGTAGCAGCGATACTAAGGGCATGGCTACACTAGAGTTTACAGTAGCGCAGCTGCAAGCTGTCTGTGTAGTCACTCTAAGCCGGCAGGAGAGCACTCTCCCATCAGCTTAACTACTCCAACCCCCGCAAGCTGCAGTAGAAGCTCTCTCACGACATCCCACTGTCCACACTGGTGCTTATGTCTGGGTAACTTATGTGGCTTATTGGGGTGGTTTATTCACACCCCTGAGCGACATATATTATGCCATCATAAGCTGTAGTGTAGACATAGCCTAAGAAGGCAAGCTCCTGAGGCATCTTTTAGAGGTTTATCTAGCTGATGGCTCAGAATGGAGACTGGCCTCCAGCTAGAAAAGTGTCAAGTGGAAGAACTCTGGCCATATAGTAAGCATCTTAGAATGGAGATGTGCTGTTCAGCTGAACAAATCTACTTTAACATAGATTGAGGTGTTCAGAGGTCTGTTGATACAATGGAGGAGAATTTGAGTGTTGATGAAGAGATTGTGCAAGTCTATGTATAGTTTAAATTTACGTAAGGATCAGCAAATGGTCATTACAACAAGAGTTGTTCTTCCTTTTATAATATATAAAGAATTACCTCCTCTAACAGGGATTCATAATATTTTTACTTCTGTTTTGCTACTTGTGTTATTGTGCTGATTCAGCCCAAAGTTTTTAGTGTTAGAAAATTGTTCCCACTACTTTTATAATTGCCTATTCATAGTTTAAAGTGGTTTAACCACAAAGTTTCCACCTAATAGTGGGCCACCCTCAGTAACATGCCACTTAATTGCACCTAATATTAATAGATCACGGCGACAACCCTTGGCAGTGAGAAATTAATCTCACAGCCTTAGTGGCCTTTTGGCAGCATAAACAAATTTAGTTTACTGTTTAGAGAAAATCCCAATCACTTTTTATATTTAGTTTCTACTAGAAGGAATTAGCTGTGGCAATCTTTAACAATAATACGATATAAGGTAGTTGTCCTAAGATTGCATACATTCCTTTATATAGTCTTCCCTAGAACTCATTGGCAAATGGATCTTTCCCCCCTCATAGAAAACCAATGCGAACACCAATTCCCCACTGCTGCCAAAGAGGGCACCCTGGAGGAAACCCAAGTAACCTTGCAGTTACTTAAGTTGTGACAAATCATTCACATATCTACGTGTAGCCAAGGAGGCTAACCCTGACCATGTGCTCCCAAATTGAGGCCTATTGATAATTTTTCATTTACTGTTTTAGAAAAACATATCTTTGTTACATAAAAGAACTGTAAAGGATGAGAAAATAATAAGGTCCTTTAAAATGTTAAAGAATCCAATCATCTGCTCTCATACTTGAAGCTAAATACTTTTGGCTACCCAACAACCTAATTAAAACTTAACCAGAAGAAAGTCAATAGGTGGTATTTCAAGGGAAATCATGTCACTAAGGAATGTATAATCTGTATTCTGTTCCCAATTAACACAAGTATATTGATCATTTTTAAAGATTAAGGGCCATGTTTTTAGAAGCAACCTACTAGTGTGAATGCATAACATTGCATACTTAGGGTGTTACATGCTTTCTTTGAGCATCTGAATCTTTGCAAGCAACACTCAGATGTGGGTGAACAGACTATATTTAAATGTGCAAATTGGGGTAGACAGATACCATACTCACTTATTTCTTCACTCAGATAAGGTTTTCACACCTACATCTGAACATCTTGACCTTCCAGTCATATCACTAAAGACATATGTTTGAGCAGTCATTGCTAGAGGGCTGAGGCTAGGACTTAAGTGTTGTGGGCGTTTTAAGCTATATTAGTCATATGACTGGTGGTCAGATGATGTGTGGGAGGAACAAGAAGTACTGTACCACGGTTTTTGGATGATTTAGATATGGCAACTCCTACATTATTGTATTTCAAATGTATGTCAAGAGCTTTAAGTTGTCAACCTGTGGTGTGGAGTTTCTTTTAGACCAACATATAAATAAATAAAGCTGGGTTTTCAATGGATAAAAACAAGTACCAAACAATCAGTATACAGAATTCTAAGCTTGTAATTTTAGGCGAGCAAATTTGTAGACCCGATTGAGGACATTTTAAAAAATTTGATCCTCTTTCTTTTTCTAGGTGCAATGACATAACACTTCAAAATGTGCTGTGTTTATAATGTGCCAATTCCTGCTTTTCCTCTCCTTACAGTATTCACCTCTGTAAAAATGGTTGCTTAATTCACTGGCAAAACTTATAAGGTCTTGGATCATGTCATCAGTCTCAGGTGTACTCTAATTCATAAAATCTCTGTGATCCAAATCAAATGCTCTTTTTACTGCATGTCTGACTGAAATTGATCTCAAGGGTTCATGTTTTCATTCTTGAAGTTAACATAATACTGTGAAATCTCTTACATAAATTAACAGAACATTTGGGATCTAAAATAGAATCACAAATTATGCCATTCTGTAGCACATAGAATTTTTAACAAGTAATGTACCTATGAATCAGCTGTCATGTGTAATCCATGGAAACAGAGAAGCCTAACCTCGGTCTGCTATTGTGTATTAATAAGTAGCCTTCAAACTGAAGATCTATTATGTTCAGGCTTAGGGGGGTTAGTCTGATAAAAGGGAACACCTCCCCTCATAGCTATATTCCAGATTTTTATTGTATGTTGTTGATGTAACGTCAATATCAGCACATAGTGATTTATAGCCTTATCGCATGAGTAAAGATTTGTTCAAACCTGTGCTGAAGCTCAACAAGAAGTGGTTGAAGCAGAAAAACCTAGTGTATTCATATCAAAGAGGGATATGTTGTATTAATTTTAAATGGAATATATGGGCCAAAGGAGTTAACATAACCCAGTCACTGTCCAACATTAAACAGATTTAAACTAGGCTTAGGGTATAGTATACAGAGATCTCAGCCTGCTTAGTACCATGGCAGACACATCATTAAATATCCTTGTAACCTTTTATTAAAGATACAGAAAAGAAGGAAAAACAGTTAAAGCATTTGAAATGTAACGTATTAAGTAAGGCTTTCATTTTAACATCCCATGATGCCTTTTCCTTTAGCTGGAGAGAGGTTTTAGACTGAAACCCCCTTTGTTTGACAGTCTCTTAAATGGCATTAAAGATGATAATTAATAATGGTCTCTTTGGGCAAAAGAGAAGTTAGTTGAGATGGGCTGGAGCGGTCATTGCTGTTGGTGTTAGTCTAATCCCATTTCCTAAGATGACAAAACAAGACAAGCACACACAAAAGGGGAGAGAAAAGAATATCAAAGATAGAAACCGCAGTTTCCGTCTCTGGTGGTGACTTTCACTATCAGCCACTCTGAGACCTGGCAAACTTGTACCAGCATCAGACTGTTTAGGGCATTGTTTTTAGCTGCCTCTTCCTGGTCACAACAGTGTTGCAAAACCTGCAATCTTGGCCAGCTAAATAAGATTCTTGTTAGGCAGAAGGAAAAAGGAGAGAGGCTAGGAAAGAGAAGAAATAAGGTAGGCCTTTTGGATTGAACTAATTTAGTCTCTCTCACTTTTGTACCTTTTCCCATCAACATTTGTTATAGTTTATTGTGACGTGTGAACTTGCGCTCACCTTTTACAGTTAAACTCACAATTAGGGTAAATTTGTAGGCCCAGTTATCACAAGACACCAAAATCCCTTCATATGCAAAGCTAAAACAGAAACTGAGTTAAGCACTGATTTATGTCCCAAAACTCCCCTAACCAACCAGTCTGTAGGGAGTGTTCAGCAAAGAAATAAATGTTAACTTATGTATTAAAAGTGATCTCTCTCTCACTCACATCCCTTTTTAAACAATTAAAGTTTGTAATCAGTAATCACCCAGTTGGAGGGCTGTTTATTCTAAAAGCACAAATGGCCAATCTTAATCCAATTGAAGGCAATGGCAAAACTTCCATTGACTTCAATGGGAGCAGGCTTTGTGTGTTTCAGTTTAAATTGTTATAACTTTTCTCCCTCTCTGCCTTCCACAGTGGCTTCTGGTCCAGGGCCAGGTGCCAGACTCCTTCTGTTAGTGGCAGCAGTTCTTGGAAGACCCTGCTCTCCCACTCCTCCCCCTGTACCAGCACAATACTTTCATCTCACCAGCTCTCCCACATGTGTTTCTCGTGCAGGAGGCAGAGGAGTGGCAAGTGTTTCCTGCTGTTAGGGGGATGGACGGAAGAATGAGGTTGGGGCACTCTGCATAGGCGCCAACTTTCTCCGGCGCCGGTGGGTGCCCACGCCCCTCACCCCTTTCCCTGCCCCGACTCCACCCCATCCCCAAAGTCCCAGCCCGAGCTCCGCCCCCTCCCTGCCCCTATTGGATCCCTTCCCCAAATTCCTGCCCTGGTCCCGCCTCTTCCCCCAGCGCGCCGCATTCCCCCTCCTCCCCCCTCCCTCCCTTCCCCGCGAATCAGCTGTTTCGCGGCGCAAGCACTGGGAGGGAGGGGGGAGAAGCAGGACGCAGCGGCGTGATCGTGGAGGAGGCGGAGGTAAGCTGGAGCAGGGGGGTGGGGCAGGGCCACGGGGAGCTGCCAGTAGGTGCTGAGCACCCACCAATTTTTTTCCGTGGGTGCTCCAGCCCCGGAGCACCCACGGAGTCGGCACCTATGTCTCAAAGCCACAACTTGGAACCCCCATATTCACCACTGTAATAAGTTTTGTACAAAGTATGCCTCGTGAGGTATCATTTTAAAAGTCTTGATCTGTTGAACATTAATATCCTGTTGCATTGTACGTGCTACTATAGTATGTGAAGTTATGAAGTTCTGCTATGTGTGTATTACTGAAATATGTTGTGAGGTTCAGAACACCCATAGCCAACCTTTCAGGTACAACAATGGAGTAGCCAGACAGCAGTTAATGGCTCATCAACACCCATCAAGGAAAGAATCCACCATCCCAGAAACTGTATACAATGGAGACTTCTGAGGCCTTGGCTACACTGGCGGTGTACAGCGCTGCAACTTGCTGTGCTCAGGGGTGTGAAAAAACACCCCCGAGCACAGCGAGTACAGCGCTGTAAAGCACCAGTGTAATCGGAGCCTGCAGCACTGCACACTCGCTCGCAGCGCTGCAAGCTATTCCCCTCGGCGAGGTGGAGTACATACAGCGCTGCGAGAGCTCTGGCGCTGGCGGTGTGACTACACTTGTGCTTCGCAGCGCTGCAGCGGCAGCGCTGTGAAGTCCCGAGTGTAGCCCAGGCCTGAGAGAGAGCACTTATACAATGGAGATTGCTTGACCCACATCATAGCAAAAGCTCTTTCCAGCAAGCTGGAAGAAATTATAAAAGAGGGTAAGTGGCATCATGACTTGGCCTCACTCCCCCCACAACTCAACACCTGGAAACACATCTGGAGGACAAAGACTTTGAACTGGGGACGGCAGTCCCAGGCTGGAAAAGAGTCCCAGCCTGTGTATTGAGGAACTAAATACCATCTGTCAGGGTGAGATACTGCTTGATTCAAATCGTGTTTTGTTTGTAGAACTCAGACTGCAGATTTATTTTTGTTTCTTAGATAATAATCTTTGATCTCTAGGCTTGCTACTTAAAATCTTTCTGTAGTTAATAAACTCGTTAATATTTTACCTAAAACAGTGTGTTTTGGTTGAAGTGCTTGGGAAATCTCAGCTCAGTTTACAACGGCTAGTGTGTGTCCTCTCCACGTCGAGGGAGGGGTGGACTGGTAATGACCTTGCACTGGTCAGGCTTCTGACTACTGACTATTCAGCTACGCGAATAGCGTAGCTGAAGTCGAAGTATCTTGGATCGAATTACCTGGGGTCCACACGGCGTGGGATCAATGGCCGCGGCTCCCCCGTCGACTGCGCTACCGCCGCTCGCTCTGGTGGAGTTCCGGAGTCGACGGTGAGCGCGTTCGGGGATCGACATATCGCGTCTTAACAAGACACGATATATCGACCCCGGATAAATCGATTGCTACCCACTGATACGGCGAGTAGTGAAGACGTACCCCAAGACTGGGGAGCTTGGGGGAATTGGCTGGAGCCTCTCTATTGTTGGTTCATGAGTGGCTGGGGAAAGCATTCGTGTAACTCAGCTGGGTGTGTCCCTGCCTGCCTGTGGATGTCTATGGATGTTCAGTATCTGTCAGAGGTTTGTAGCCTGGCAACAGCATCACAGAATACCCCAGCTTGGTTGGACAGAGGACTCAGTGGTCCGACAGTCCAGGTTGCATCAGAAGAACCCCGTCACAGAGGTCTACTACAGGCCACTGCCAGATGGGGAAAGGAGGCAGCTCCTGGCACTGGGCCAGGAACCTCTAAGGGGAAAAGCCTTCTCCCACACACTTAGAGGTAGTTGCCAACCAGCCTCCAGCTCAGCTCTTCTCTGCTGTATTTTGCAGGGGCAATGCCACATCTTAACCAAAGCACTGAATTCCTGGTCCGTAAATGCTGACAGAACAGAACCAGAACTTAAAAACTCTACCCAAGCTAGGTTTCTTGAAGCAGGAAATAAGGAAGATCATTTTGCTACCTGTGGAGTGAATCCTATGGTGGGAACCTGCCTTATTGCCTTCATACATTCAGAGCAGTACCTCCAGCACTAGCAGTAATAATAGATGCAGTATTTAGATAATTCAATCCAGCAAACATTTTTTCTTCACCTAGCATAATATTTGGACAATATTCTGAAATCTGAAGAATAAGTCAGAGTTGTGTGTCTACAAATGGGCAAATAAAATGAAAAAGTAATAAACCCCTTCACTGGTATTTGCAGTCCTTTTTTACTTGTGAGCATTAGGGAAAGCAAAAGGTCCCAAGTGCTAATATGAATAAATAATCACACGAGAATTCCCAGAGAAGGAAGGGTTACCATTACCACAACCATTTTAAAAACCTCTGACTTTACTCCCAGGGTAGTACATTTTCTGCAAAAATAAGGGCACTATTTAGAGGCCAACTTCCAGAACACTAGAAGCTTAGAGGTGGGGCAGAACCAAGGAAGTGGCACAAGGAGAAATTCCCACATTACTGCTTTTCAGCTCCCCTCTCCATCTTGCCATCCTTGACAGATAAATGGCCTGCATGCAGTGCGGAGATAGCCCTGCACAACTAGAACACTGATCACATGCTCCTTGACTAATATACATCAGACAAGTTCATCTAGCTGATATTCCAAAATACTGGACAGGCCAAATTCTAACTTTCCCATTACTAAGCAAATATAATTGTTGATTCATCCTGCCTCAGAAAATAAATGATAGTTTGGGGGAAAATGAACATTTCTGAACTATTTATGAAAAATGTATGGTTTGCCTAGAGAATACAAAAGTGAATACAAAGGTATCAAGGTTTAAATTAAAAAGTCACTTAATTATGCAATTACTCTGTACAGTACTTGGAAACATAATTGGTATAAATTAACCAGCAACTATGATAAAACATGTCTAAAATAACCCTAACCCTAGAAAACTACCATCCAAAGTTGTTCATTTTCTTCAACCAGTATCAGAGGTACAAAATGTTAGAAGTTTTTATTAATAATTATTATTATTATTATTATTGAACAAATAGTCTAAACTAAAAGGATTATCCTTCTTAAAGTGAGAACTCTCTTCCCATTTTCTGTTCAGTCAGGTTTATATTTTCAGAATTTTTTCTTGTTTCAGTCATGTCCGCTTCGAGATGTATTTTTTTACTCTCCTAGAAAATACCAGCTTTGCATTCTTTCAGTATGACAGTCCCCCAAATTACTCATGTTGCACTATGACTCTAGAGGTTTGTTGCAGTTTCAATATGTGCAGATCACATTTTAGAAGCAAAGGACCAGATCTTCAGCTGGTGGGATCTGGCAGAGCTACAATGAAGTCAGAGCTATGCCAATTTCCAGCAGCTGAAGATCTGACCCAAAATATCTAGCTTTAACAGTGTCGGTGGTACAGAGAAATCTGTAACTATGATGTCACTTCAGAATCTTGCAGCCTTTTTTCCAGTTTGTCAATGATCTTTTGTTTTAATAAAAAGATATTTTCAAGCTATCTACTTACACTTAATGATTTCTTGCCACAGCTGTTTTCAGTTTTTTGTTAGAGTGATGTATTGGAGGGCCCCCCCCCCCCCCCCCCCCCCACCCCCCTCTTTACATTCTTTGATACTGAAGATATAGTTGGGAGGATTGCTCTGTTTCTGGTGGAGTCACCCCTGTATGATTGCTATTCAGCTCTGCCAGATTAGTTTTATACGACAAGATATTGTAGGGCAAATATATAAGCCACTCATGGCATAAGGAGGCCAAAGAAAGCGACAAGGATCTCACCCAAAGTCTCCTCTCTTTCTCTCCTTCACTGAGTCATCACTCACACATCCCACATGGAGCACAGCTCAACACACTCAGTATATTTTTAAAGTTCAAGGTATAAACATTTCCAGTTTTCTAGATTGGACTAAGACACAGTTTGCAAAACTATTTCCTACAGGGTCAGGCCTGCTGGTTAGGGACATGGTATTGAAACCATTTTTCTGGGAAGAACTATTTTAATGAGGTTTCATAGTCCCATACATGAGAACAGAGGTGGGGCGGAGGACAAAGTTAATTGTTTTGTTTAGCTTTATAAATAAGTACCCAGCATTTTCAGAAGTGGGATTTTTTTAAAAAACAAACAAACCGATCTTACAGCTTTGTATGGATGAATAAAAAACTTTTCCCCCCTCTCTCTTTTTTCTTAAAATGTTCTGGATCAGATAAAATAGTCCCTGAAATTGTTCTTTAAGTTTTGTATCAAAGCTACTTTCACCCATCTTAACATGAGGGTAGGAGCTTTGTTATGTAATTATAGATTCAGGAGTATCTGGACTTTCATCTTCAGAATCAAAGGTAAAGAGTTCTTACACTACAGAACTATGAATTGAATTAAGGCTCATTAAAGAACTTTAGAGTTTTTACACTTAGAATTCCCAGCAGCCTTCTTGATTAGGTTTATAGTGACACTTTACTTATAAACTTGACTATGGGGCGGTGTAGCTGCGGTGCCCCAGGAAGAGTGCCAAAAAGCAACTGACTCAGAGGCACCCCGCTGACTCTCAGTTGCCCCTGAGCTCCTGTGTTGCACAAGCGGGTGCGAGTAGGAGGAAAGCATGCTGTATTGGTCCATTGATAGTTGCAGCATATTCTCTCCCTTATGCCCAGCTCAGCTGCTTGGTGCATGTGAATGGCAAAGCTGTGGCTTTGTCTACTCCTGCCTCCTCTCTTCCTTGACTCTCCCCTCTTGCCTGACAGGAGAGCAGAAGCCCCTTTGTACCTGCACTCCAAATCTGGCCAAGCCTTATGCCTCCTTACTCCACTGTGTGGCTTTGTAAGGCCATGTCATAATAGAGGACATAATGAAAACCTGTTTGCCCACAGTGGGACTAATTTTTAAAGTCAGCTATGTGTAATTACACATGCAAAATGAATGCACAACTGTGCACCTAATTTGTTCACACAATTACTATGAGTGCACACACAAATCGCCAGTTGTTCTTCTACTTGGTCATCTGCACATTCAATCACAAGCTCTGGGGAGGACACCCCTGCATATAATTTAAAGTTCCCAATAGAAGGAAGATCTACATTTGATTGAATAGAATAAATTTGGTGCACCTAACAACCATCCATCCATTTCAAAAGCTCTGGCTCTGCACTTGGGTGCACTATATGACCCCCAAGTTAATATTCCATTTCTTCAACATACTACCAAAAATAGAGGAGGATACTTGATATTTCTTACTTTAAGAATATGGTAGGGATTAACCCAACGTGGTGACTGTGGCATTGACTCAAGAAATATAGCAATTGGGAAAAGTACCATGCCATGATGTCTAGAGGCAGGGATAACGATGGTTTCTGCTAACTATAGGTAGATGATCTGTGACCATAGATGGCTTTTATGAAATTTTAGGAAAAGATAGTTGGCCCAACATTCTTCCCCTTATTTGGTTATGACAACACATAACATGCCCCTAAAGCAGCTATGGTATGTTTGCTAGATAGAGGGCTAGCTAGCTCTATATTGTATCTATGAAAAAATCCAAAACAAAGTTTATGTGGTTTATGGGTCAGAATCTATACTGACTTGCATCACATGTAACCTCTCTGAAGTCAGTAGGCCAAACGAATCCTTGCTGTAATATCACTCCTATACTTAGGAGTATATTGCCAATTACTACATCCCTAAAAATAGATGTTGCATAGATTCTTCTTACTCTTGTTTTGAAATTTAATCTCAAATTTCAAATGCAAACCAATATACAAAATTAATTTTATCTAAGGTTTCTGATGGCATTTAATGCACTCACATAATGAGATTACAGTTTTGAGAGTGGATAACAATACACAATCCCAGTTTTATATCTGGTTCAAGGCTCCTAAAGAGACTTGTGCATGATCGTGTTAACTGACAAGAGAGAAACTCATCTTCATTTTCCCCCTCAGTTTGCCCAAATGTCACATTGCATTAAAAAAAAAAATCTGTCATTCTTATACAGGCAGACAACATAAAATCCCATGAAGTGTGAAAATGTTTTTCTTAAATAAAATTCTATGTTACACTACCTGTCCTGCTGTAGATCGTCTGTTTCCTGGGGCAAATTTAATTGAACAATACTGCATTCCCGTTTGTTTAATTCCTTCTAGTAGAGCAGGATGAATTTTAAATGGCTGGGACTGTACGAAAAACTCACTATTATAAAAATCAACTATAACTGCTCATTTTTCTTCTATGACCGGTAGAGTGTCTGTCATAAAGTTTGTCTCTTTATTAAAAGAAAAGTCACATTCAAAGCTTTTGTTTCTTCTTTCTCCCTTTTTATATTTAAGGTGTTAAAACCCAGGTATTATCTTTGCACACACCACTATTCATCTTTAATTTAATAAATGATGATTTCAATGCATTAGCAGTGCATATAAATTAGCATTTATAGAAATCAATTACACTGTCTCATAAGACAGAGGAGAAACCAAGGCCTTCATCGCTGGATCATTTGTATTTATCTGTTAATTATAAACCTTAATTGTCTCTTCTTATCAGATTAATTTGCATAAATTGCATAAATTTAAAGTTTAACAGGTTTTACTACTGGAATACAAGTATTCTTTAAACACTCTTTTTTGAAATATTCATTATTAATTATAGCATTAAAATTAGCAGTCCTGATAATTGACCTTGGCATCTCCTTGGCTCATCATCATCTGCCCATTGAGGTCATTTATCTCATGATTATGCATGCTTTGTGGCTTCTTATTGCTGATATGCTCAGATTTAATTGTACTTTATAGCCTGTCAGATTTCACTGACTTTTGACTTAAAGTGGAACATTATGCGGTGTTCTATAGAGCTGGATTCATTACAGTTCACATTCTTGGGTCCACACATGTAACAGACTGAAAGGAATTCCCCTGGCTAGAATTCTAAAGCCGTTGGAGTTTGAGGCAGGGGTACACCTATCCTCTGGGGGATAAAGAACATGTTTTAATGGTGCACCCTCAGAAGCTGAGGGAACCAGTAAGTTTCCAAGCAGCCCTGAAAGGAAATTTAGCCAACTGACCACTCTGTGTTTTGATAGGATTTTAGAAGGGTCTCTTGTCCTCAAATATAGATAATATGACCCCTAAATGCCATCTCCGCTAGCTTAGTCTTGAAGAGTCACTCTGGATTATTGATCACCTGCAGCAAATGAAATAAGAGAAAAGATGGTTAGAGCACCAGTGGCAGAAGTATTGGGCTGAATCTGACCTATGGAACATAAAGAACTTTTAAAATATCATCACGCTTTATAGAAGGTTTTCTTGACCTTGGTGTTTCTTGCTAAAGCATCCACCAAAGCTTGTTCAGTGGGTCTTTACTGGGTGGTGGACTGCCTTATTAATCAATGTTGTTTCCATTCAGTTAGAGGTTTGTTTGTTTTCTTTCAGCGAAGAATTTTCATATTATGTGGTTGACAAAAGAGCTCAGATATTGTCAGCTTTCTACTGTGAAGGAGACAGAACTACACATCAATGGGACTAATACCAAGTCTTCTCTGTGTTTCAAAGGGTGTCATTCACTGAGGTGCAAGGAGACCTCCAGCCTCAGACGTCCTGCCTGGATAGCGAGGCTAATAAGGAAGCATTCAATCCAATGTTTGTTTGAAGGGGTCAGTGTTTTCTTACAAAGAAAGGGAGAGGATGCCTGCAGTCCTTAAAGCAATTATGAGGCCTCTACTCCATAAGTCATGTCTTGACAAGAAAACCTCACTCTCAACCTGTTTCTAGTCTTCCATTTTTGGGAAAGGTCCCTGAGGATGTCTTATGGAGTGCACAGATTTCACGACTCAGTCAGGCTGTAAGCCCGGTGTTGAGACTGAAAGTTCACTGGTTGCATTGGTATGTGATCTCTGCCTATTGTTGGCTAAAGATAGAATATCCATATAGATTTTTTTGAACCTGTTCAAAACCTTTGATCCTGTTGACCATGAGGTGATGTTGACACATTTGCAGCCCTTTTCAGGGGTGGATGGAGTTGCCTGAGAAGTTCTATTTCTGAATTCAGGTCACATATCAGAGAATAATGTTGGTCAATTGCTCTTCTTCTGCAAGGGATTTCTCCTATTAGGTACAGCAGGGTGTCTCCTATTCAAAGTGTATATGAGGCTGCTGAGTGGATTAGTAAGGAGGCATTGGTTGCAATGTCTTCAATATGCTGATGACATCTAATTCTAAGTATCCATTGGATTGGATCTGTTTGGGGGTGTTCAGGGAATGAGCCAGTGTCTATATGGGGTTGAAAGAAGGCTGGTTAGCTCTGTCCCTACCCACACAAGACAGAGATAATGTTAGTTGATTGAGGGGGGAAAAGCTGGAGAAGTTGGCAGAGTATTAGGTGTTTTAATTTCAACTCAAATTCATGATCTTGGTAATTATGAGAACCTGGGCTTCTCATGGATGCACACGTAGAGACTGACAATAGTATGTTTTTTCCACCTGCTCATGGGCCAGAGAGTGTGACCATTTCTTTTGAGTGCAGATTTAGCTACAATTATCCATGCCTTCATCTCTTCAGGATCAGATTGCTGTAAAATGAGCCACTTGGGGCAGCATCTGGATGCTAGATTTATTGGCTGAGCAGCTTTAGAGGTAAATATGGTAACAATTTTGGTTTATAAGTAGTATGATGGCATCTTAAGCATGGAAATCTTTGGCCTCCAAACCTCAGAAAGTATACCTGGAAGGGCATGGCAACAGTGCAAAGCATTTGCCATGCCTACTTTGCCAGGGGATAGACACTGCCTGGCAGAGAAAGATGAGGCCTAGAGATGCAACAAGTGAGCACACCTCCTGGGCAGCCTCCACTGGTGAGGTTCCTATTGTGCCTTAGCCAAAGTTAAAGCTGATTTTCCACAGCAGTGAACTCCCCATTTGACATAGCAGAGTGAGTGAGTGAGTGAGTGAGTGTGTGTGTGTGTGTGTAAACTGCACCCTCGTGCACCAATGGGAGTAAATTAAATCCAGTAACGTACAAGTATCCGTAGCTAAAAAGTTCTCAGTATTTACAGAGTACAAGTTGCTTCCCTTACAAATAGGCCTACTACCTACACTTAAAGGTACAATCTACCCTCTAATCACTGGACATTAAAATTAATGTGTGTCAGAATCCTGCAGATTGCCACAGGTTATTTTAAGTGTACCTTTGTTACTCTTTATTTTTTGGTTTCCATCAGAGAAAACTGTTCTTACCCCAACATGAATTCCAGGCTGATCTCATCACTATCCAAGAACCAAGTGTACTAACACTGTATTGTAATACACACATTCCTGTGGTCAGCCTAGCAGGTGTTTATCTGTAGGAAATCTAATCCTATCATGTGTCTCACTACAGGAGAAAATGTCAACATGTTTACATTGGATTGGTGATTTTAAAAGCATGTTCTGCAACCAGTGCTCTTGCTAGAGTGCTGCGGTGTGTGTTAGGCAAGTTCTGAGGACAGCTGAGTATAGACATGTTCAGATTAGCTCCTGTGTTTGTCTCCATTTAATTGCACTAGACTTCCATATTAATAAGCTAATTTCCTGGTGATGCAGCCTACTAACTGCAAAAAATGCTTATAATTAAACACTGGAAGTAGATAGCATTCTTTTATTGGGACTAGAGTAACCTCCATCACCAGTCCATCACTAATTCATTAGATGTTGGAAGATCCATGCCTCTTATGTGCTTCCTGGCCACGACCTCTAATGCCATAAAGCCCTTTAATTGCAACTATTCAAGGATTGGTCTGCAGAGCTCTGAAAATGCAACATTTTGGATGCATGAGATGTCTCCAGGATCAGCTATCAATGGAGAGGTAGTGGGAGAATTTTGCAGCTGGGTGGCGGTTTGTATTTGGGATGGGAAGGGATTACAGTTTAGGAGAGGGTGTGTGCTGGCCCGTTTGACATGGATGGGATTCAGAGGATTTAGCAGATGGGATGGATGAGATCATTGCCAAGAAAAGGGTTTGACAAATGCAGAGAAAGGCATAGATGAGGAAACCAAGGTCTCTTCCAGGCCAACACAGTTTGCCGCCCATGCTGGCCTCAGTCCATCACTTGTACTCTGGGGATGGATCTTCAGACACTGGGGATCTTGTCGGCTGGCTGCTTTGTGACAGCCAGACCTCTGCTCCCCTGCCCAGAGCACAGATCATTGATTGCATTGTAGGTCATACACTCGAGACTGAAAGCAATCAGTTAAAGCAAAGGCATGGAGAAGACACAATGATGTTCTGACTCATTTTGCCCAGTTGAATCGCTGATATAGTCTTTAAAATTCCCAGTTTGAAATCTTATTAATTACTGAGAACATTACCAAGGGATGTGGTTGAGGCACAATAACTGCAGATAGTCTAGAATCGGCTGGATAAGATGGGGGCTGAGGCAGTTAGTACAGTACAGCTGCAAAATGCATTTGATAAGACTGGATGATACGAGCGCTGTATTCTGTCTCTGTTACAAATGATTCCATGAGCCCTGTGGCAGAGTTGACGCCTATGTCTGTCTTGTAGATTTTCAGCTCTGTCTATAGGGACACTATCAATCAACTGGATTTTCTGCTTCTGGACTCCATGCAGGGGAATTTTATATGAAATCAGATATTTGGATATGAAATAACCCTGACACTAAAATGTTTCAAACTTTTTTTTTGCCCCCTTGACTAATTTTGTATTTTAGATTATCCCTATCCATACTGTCAAGGATGTGCCACACAGCTCTATCCTTTGCCCCCTGTCCTTCCTCCCTCTGCAAACTATCTCTGGGGGCTTGTCTACACTGCAACATTGTTGCCAAAACTTTTGTCCTTCGTGGGTACTTAAAGAACCCCCCCCCAAAAAAAGACAATTTTTGCCGATGCAAGCGGCAGTGTGAACACTGCTTTGTTGGTAGGAGCGCTCTCCTGCTGACAAAGCTTATGCTGCTCGTGGGGCTGGAAGTATTTTGTCAGCAAAAGTGCCGACAAAATACCGATAGAGCACGTTCACACATGCTGACTTTTAGTGACAAGGCTAAAAGCTGCGTAGTATAGACATCTACATCTAGGTCTGCTCCTTAGCCTGTCTCTCCAATATCTCTTCATGGATGTCCAGTGGCAATTGAAAGTAAATGGATCCTTACATCCAGATTGTATCCAAATCCTGTTTTTTCCTTCTCAAATATCTCAAAGATTTTCTTTTTTTTGTCTAGATTCCCATAGCTATTATCTTGACTGCTGTAATCTCCTCCTCTCTGGCCTGGACTACTGCAACATGGCCACACCCTGACAACTATTCAAAATGCTTGCTGCCAAAGTCATCTTCCTTGATCATTGCTTCAATTATCCCACCCTACCTCTGAGTCTCTCCTCTGGCTCTGCATTTTCCACCAGATTAAAGATAAACTTCTTGTTCTCATCTTTGAGGCACTTCGTGACTCAGCCTTATCCTACATACCAAATCTGTTATCTTATTGCATCACTGAGCACTGCCTTTGCTACACCTTGTTCCCAGCCTTCACTGCTTATCACTCCCACAGGCTCCTCTCTGCATTCTCCCATGCTAACCCTTATGCGTGTGTGGCACAAAAAGCTTCCTCAAGTGTGTAAAGCCACCAGCTTATCCTCCTTCAGATCCCTCCTTCTCACTTCTGCCATGATGCCTGTGTCACATGCCAGCTGATGGCTGCTAGGTGGCTACCCTGCATACATGGCTAGTCCACATGAAAACATGCTCATAAGGTTACTACATAGCCCCCCTCCACCTCCCAAACCCCATGTTGTTAGTTCCACCCATCTGTTGCATCTCTGTCATTACCCTTGATTGTATACTCTTTAGGGCAGAACCTATAGCTTTATTACAAATTTGTACAACAGCTATGAGGCCCTGATCTGATGGAGACCTCTTGGTACTACTGTGAGGCGGACAATGGCTACCATATATTTCTCTCCCTCTTTTAATGTCCACATCTCTCAAATTACTCATTTCATACTATTCACCATTTCAATTTGCTACAAGAACATGAGCCTACCTCACAATTTTTTAAGTTCTTCCTTGAGGTTAGAAGGCAACCACTTTAGTAAAAAAAAAAAAAAAAAATTTAAAATGCGCCAAACCAATCAAACCACTACTTAAGGGGAAGTATGGGAACAAAACAGTGGGGGTAAGGGTCTTCCCAGTAGGTAGGATAGGGGATGTAGAGGACAACCCATAGGCTGCAATCCCGATTCCAGACCTACTCGCTTGTGAGGGGAGGATTCCATCTCTTTCAAATCCTACAGGATTGTACTGTACAAAGTCCATTTATCTGAGTTTTATGCAGGGTGAAAAGATTTAGCTTTAAGAATTTAGGGAGCTTAACTAGGCTTAATTCTAGTCATAGCTTTGCTTCTCTCCAGAAGAGCATGATAAATGTACCACCTCTCCTCTTACCAACATGTTTTCTATTGTGAATGATTAGAGACCTGGTCTTTACATTTACAAAGAGAAAATCCAGGGTGCTGACTGCTAAGAAAAACAGTCAGGTCTGTTTTCTCAATCATGTACTAATATGACAGACTACTGTGAGCTGTCTTTTCATGAACACAAGTGAGTTTCATGTTTCCACTGTGCATAATAAAAGTAGTTACCCTCTGGCCAGTTCCAATTGTTGTTTCCGATAATTGGTTTTTCTCTCTGGTTTTATTGTGCAATGTAATTATTTGAATTGCAGGAACACAATCAAAACAAAAAGTGGGATATAATGTGTGGTTGAAACCTACATTAGCCTCATTCAAATCACTGGGTTTCCTAGAAAGCCGGGGTGTGTAATGAAAGCTTTCCATCCTTTTATTGGCATGGCAAGCTGATAAAAGTGCAGATCTCACTGAAAGAGCTGGTATGTGCTGACAAGGGGTGTTTTAAGCATAGTAGTCCACCAGATCTGTGAAACCTTGATGTTTAATCTGCAGATTAAGTGCATTTTGAAAACTATGACTTGTACAAGCAACAAAATCTGTTTTTATACAACACTAGGTCCCTGTCCTATCAAGAGGATGATGGGGGAAGTGGGTGCGTGGGAAACAGCATTGTTTAACCAGTTTCTATCACTGCAACCACAGAGGGGACTACTGGACTCTCTTTACCTGGTGGAAAAGTTAGTCTCATCACCTGCTTCTAGATAACACTGTCCAAGAGAAAAAACTATATGCAGAGCACGCACTCCAGAGGATGAAAATACCTAATTCAAATGATTAAGTGCCACCAATATCATCCTCTGTGCTATGCAAAATGCAAAAATAAAGACAGGGCCTGCTCCAAAAGATTAAACAGACCAAGAAGCCAGACGGCAATGGGAAATAAAGAGGAAATAGATTGCAATAATTGCATTATTTAGAAATCGGTGTTAAATTTATCACTAAGGGTATGTCTACACCCAGCCGCTAGTTCGGCAGCTGGCAATCGAAGTTCTGGGTTCGACTTATCGCGTCTTGTCTGGACGCGATAAGTCGAACCAGGAAGTGCTCGCCGTCGACTGCGGTACTCCAGCTAGACGAGAGGAGTACTGCGGAGTCGATGGGGGAGCCTGCCTGCCGCGTGAGGACCGAGGTAAGTTCGAACTAAGGTACTTCGAACTTCAGCTACGTTATTCACGTAGCTGAAGTTGTGTACCTTAGTTCGAATGGGGGTTTAGTGTAGACCAAGCTTTAAATTACTGCCATGGGGTCACATCTTGCAGTCTTTACTCATGCACAATTCCAGTGGAGATCAATAGGAGCTTTGTCTGAATAAAGGCTGCAGGATTTGGTCACTTGGGTTTTTTTTCACCTCTAGGGCTCAGCTATGGGACTGTGGGAGCCAGAAGAGTCCCGTTTCCTCTGCACTTTATACCCACTTACCAATCCTTTTCATACGTGTTATTCTTTGAGCCAAACAGGAGGACTAGACTATTTGCTCGGATTTTGTCAATACCGCCCTCTTACTGGCCAGCTCTTGAGCCAAAAATGATGAGTCTCCTCCAGCAAAGAGACTTTTGTCTCCTGAAACTTCTGGCTCATGGAAAGGCAAATCAAAACAGAACCTGGAATTAAGAAGTCTTCAGTGAGACTTTTTGATTCAATTCTATTCTTACCATTTCATAGGCTACCACCATAGCTTTTCAGTGAGTCATTTCCATTCATCCAGTTATTTTCCTACTGTTTTTATGTCTCCTTATTGAAGTGTGGACCTAATCTCCTCTGTAATTCAAATTTCCTTTGGCTTTTGTTACACTTTTTTCAAGTTCTCTATCTTTTCATTGCAGGGAACTTTTTAAAAAGTAGCATCCTGTTCCTAGTCTTCTTGGCTTCATGGCAAACTAAAACCTTGATCCCCAGTAATAAAGTCCAATGTTTCCTAACTAAGTTTTGTTAGAAAGTAACAACAACAAAACAAATACTATTGTAAGTTGTTCCTTTTTTTTTTTTTTTTTTTTTAAAACCACTGGTTATAAATAACCAGGGGAAATTTTTAAGAATCCCACTCTGTGTTCTGAAAAACATGCAATTTTTATAAGTATTTTAATAAAGTGTTTGAGGTGAAAAAATCCACTGTGTTTAAATTAAAAGAAAATATCTGTTGAACCATGTTCCTAACAGTAAAACTTGTTACTTTACAAATTGTACAATAATTCAACATCATATGCTCAGCATGCATAGAACAAGTGTTTCATATTAATGCTGCATTTGTAATGGTATATACAAGCTGCAGAAACAGCAATTGATTCAAACAGTGAAACAAAATAAACTCCCCAGTGGAGTGCATATTCTAAACACTAGTATTAAAAGTTGGGTGAACTTAGTTTCCATGATGCTCACTTTGCAAAATGATTATGCTGATTGTTCCCTGGGCCAGATCCACAGTTGATGTGAACCAGTGTATTGCCATGGACTTTAAGAATTACCAATTTACACCAGCAAAGGATTGAGTCTATTACTTATATTGTGATACCACACAAAGGCCCCAGGTCAGGATCTGGATCCCTTTATGCTTGGTGCTGTGAGATCACATAGATGGTTACTAAACCAAAGAACAATTTTTTTTTAAGACCAGGTGTAATTAATGAGTGTAACAAAGAATGGTAGGGTGAAGAGAGGGTTTCTTGAAGTGGCGAGAGATAGACTCAGAGAAATGTAAGATTGGAAGGGACCTTGAGAGGTAATCTAATCCATCTTCCTGTGCTGAGGCAGAGCCAAATATGTCTAGACCACATAGGCGCCAGCTTCCTCCGGGCCTGGGGGATGCTCAACCCCCAACTCTGTCCCAGGCCCCGCACCCACCCCCACCCAATCCCTTCCCCCAAACCCCCACCCCATCCCACCTCTTCCCAACCCTACTCTGCCCCAGGCCCTGTCCTCACCCCACCCCATCCCCCAAGCCCCTGCCCCTTCCTGCCCAGTTCTGCCCCCTGCCCCCCAGCGTGCCCCATCCCCACTCCTACCTCTCCCTCCCAGAGCCTCCTGCATGCTGCGAAACAGCTGATTGTGGCAGGCTGTAGGCTCTGGGAAGGAGGGGGAGGTGCTGATCGGCAGGGCAACAGGATGGGAGGTTCTGAGGAGGGAGCGGGTAGCTGGCTGCCAGTGGGTGCTAAGCACCCACTAATTTTTTTCCTGTGGGTGCTCCAGGGCTGGAGCACCCTCAGAGTCAGAGCCTATGCTAGACCATACCAAACAGGTGTTTGTCTAACCTGTTCTTAAAAACCTCCCATGATGGGGATTCCACAACCACCCTTGGAGGCCTTTTCCAGAGCTTAACTATCCTTATAATTAGGGAAAACTTTTAAGATCTAACAAATCTCTCTTGCTGCAGATTTTATAAGCATATTCTCCGCTCCATTATCCAAGTCATTAATGAAAATGACTGATTGAAAATTCTTTCCTTAGAAGAATCATGAACTCTATCTATTGAAAAAAGAGGAGACTTTTTAGGAGTGGCATGAGATGGGAGGGTAGAGAGAGACCACCTGTGGGGATGGGTTAAAGTCAGTGGGAGGAATTAAACTGAATACGTGCAACCCTTTGAAAGAACTATCCTTAATATGGGTTGAGGAGCTTAGGTGCAATTTTGGCCTAAGAGTCGATGGGGGGGGGGGGGGAACCACCAAGCTGGAAAACAGTTTGTCTCCTTTAAATATTAGAACTTTAGAAGGAGAAATTACGGAGTTCTCAGATCAAAATTGTGACACTCCAGAAGCTGCGTTTTCCTAGAGATGCAGAAAAACCCTTCAACCACATTGAATGGCAATATCAATTTTATATGCTTCGATGATGCAGCTTCATTTCTCATTTTATCAAGCTGGTTTCCCCTTCTTTACAAATACCCCTCTGTCAGAATCCTTAGAAATGGTATTTTAACACCCTTTTCTCTCTTCTGAGATGCACACTAGATTTGCCCTTTTCTTCCCAGATATTCATTTTAGCTATTGAACCTTTAGCTAAAGCTATCCAAAGTCATTCAGGGAACAGCTTTCCACACAGCTGACTTTCACTATATACTTGTGTTCTATGTAAATGACTTACTTCTGTACTTAACCAATCTTCTCTCTTCTGTCAAAAAGATTTTTACTTTAATCCAGTCATTTTCACAGCTCACTGGGTAATTGGGCTAAAATGATTCTCTTGGAGGTATTCAGTCTTTCCTCTTGCTTTACCAGCTAATACCTCATAAGGAACAGGCTTCCAATACCTGGGTATTATATTCCTTACAAATCTTCTATGAACCATATTTATTAAAAATGCATCCATTACTCTCTTCTCTGGTCACAAATTCTGCACTTGATATTTACTATATTATAAAAAGCTAACTAAAATGTAGCCAATATCACCTCCTCTTCAGCATAAAGGAAAACAAACTCAAATGAACTCAATCAGACCAGCCTGGTTTGTGCTAAGTAGTATTAATAATTCTGTTTGACTTTATTTATACTTTTAGTAGGCTACCTACTCTTTTCCCTGGTATGCTATGTTTCATGACAGAATGATGTATTTCTTGTGTTCTGAATTAACCTGGATAAAGTGTACAGAAGAGTTGTTGATTTCTCAGATGTCCAACAATATATTACATATATAATGGACACAAGGGACTACATTCACCTCTGGAAGAGATTAGCAACTACTGATTTATCTCAAGGAGTGGGACTCCACCAGCCAAATGGAAGGTTGTGGGTTTGAAATGAGTTCATAACTTACATTTTGCATTAGGGCTTGGAGCGGGCTAGTACAGTCCATATAGTGATCAGCCATGACCACAGAGGAAGCCTGGCCAAAAACCTTGAGAGATGTACTAATTCAGCATAGCCCCAGGCATCCTCCATTTTTAATGCTCCTATGAAGCCTTGACTGCAAATTAAGGATACTGTCTTCTAGCAGAAATCCCTGGGAAGGTGGTAGTGGAAACACACTGAGCCCTTCCAAATTTATCACTATGCCTTCCAGTGCACTACTGATTTTTGGTCTATTCTATTAGTCTACTGGGAACTATTGCTTTTCCTGGTGCTGGGTTGTAGGCTCAGATATCAGACGGTGATTTTTGTGTTTTAGGAAAAATCTATTCACCGAACTTCTCTGAAAATTTAGCTTTACCAAATTCAGACTCCCAATATGCTCCCCCAAGACATAATTTGAGAGGCATGTACTTCATGCATATATTTATGCCTGAATGTATAAATAATGCTGTGATGGAGGCTTAGGCCAACTCTAGACCTATGTATCAACGGAGAGTCTGTCAGGCTTAATGCTAGTGGAATGTTATTAAAATTAAGTTGTTAAAATTGCAGTAAAATACGTAGTGTTTGGACTTTCCTAAATTCTGGTGAATAGATTACTGTAACTCATATGCTAATCTCTGCAATTCGCCTGTATGTGTGTTATAGAACTCTCACATGGCTGGAACAGAACACATGATCCATTAATCAACGCTGAGTTTCACCCATAGCAACAGCTATACCCCTTAGGGGAGAGAGTGGTGAACGGATACCCATTAAAAGCAACTCGTCCAGAGGAAACTCCTTAATTCTCAATACAGCTGGTAGAAACTAGTTCACGGAAAATGGAGAAGGGGACCCAGAGATGAGTCACTTAGGATGACTTAAAAATCTACCCCACAGACCCTCCTCCCCCCAAAAATACCTTTTTGAATCTGAGTGTCCTGGGGTCAGAACAGTCACATGTCAGTGGTTTTGGATAACAGCTGCCTAGTGGAAGATTCTTTTTACCAGACTGGATCTTAAGAGGCAAGGACTTTGTCTGCCTGGTAAAGGACCCTTGCTGCCACAGCTGGGATAAGCCTCAGAAGCAAAACCTATATGACTGTCACTTTGAACAGAAGTTTTATAAGAAAATAACCTAAGTTTGTCTTTGTCTGTCAGTCTCTATTCTTAGCACTGTGCAACTATATCTTGCTTCATTTTTATTTACTTAATAAAGCCTAAATAAATGTATGATGGTATCAGACTGACCATTGCCTTCTTGGGTAAAGGAGGAAGATCTAAGGAGGAACTAATCGGTCATATGTGTCTGGGCCTTCAGAAAGAGATTAACTTGGATTGTGTGTAATATTACAGTCATATCATAGGGGTCTGCTTACTTGCTGTCAAGAATGACTGAGGTTTCCAATGGGGCTGCATAAATTCTGTATTAAGGTGGCAAAAGCCTATGGAGTCAATAAGCAATTTGTCTGGCTGGTGAGGTCTAAGGAGTTAGAATCACAGTTGGCACTGGGTTAACTGCCCTGTTATTGAACAGTCTTCTCTGAAGTGAGCCCATGGTCTTGAGATACCAAGGGGCACGACAAATGGGGCAAATCACAAGTTCCTTCCTCCTCCTATTGATCAGAGACATCTATCCCTTATTCCTTCAACTTCCTCCACAAACACATACAACATTTCTGGATGCAAGATCTACTTCCTCCCCATAAACCACTTCCCCGTATGGTGTGGTCCAAAGGCGGCTGAATACTGACTCTTGAACCTTGCAGCAAAAGCACCTGAATCAAATGGCTTTGCAAGCTCCCCAGATTTGCTTGAACTGGCCCTATTTTTCATGCCAAGCACAGACTGTACCCATTCTAATGAACTACCATTAAAATGACAGGAATTCAAATCCAAGTCACATTTGTTACCCTTCATGTCCAATCACATGGCTGTCCTCACACAGCACCAAAGTCGCACCATATATACAGTGTGTCATTTTAACAGGCAGGCAGCGTGGCTAATGCATTGTCCTTTTACTTAACAGTGCTCTTCTCTCCCTTCCTTCTTCACTGCTTCAAAATTAAACTTGACGATGATAAAAGTATATTGGTGAGTTGGTTGGGTTCAGGTTTTCTCTTCAGTCCCTAGCATTCAAGTCACTCTAGCTTGACAGAAATAACTTTTCTACTTCCCCCTATTGCAGTGCTAGGGTTTAGCCTTAGGCACAGGGTTTCTGTTAAGCACCTAAATTCCATTCCTTCTTTTGCTTTGGGGAGCTTTTTGGTGGAACAGTTGCTATTTGGAGGTCAAATCTATTAACAGTCAAGGATGCCTTTTCTGGACTGAAGCAAGGGCACTTACAGCTTAACAGGGCTTAATAGCAGTTGTTAGGGGTGTGAGACATTTCTTGACCTTTGTTCTACCTTGGAGTCTGAATAGGTCTGATTTAATTAAGCAGAAATCGTATAAAAACAGATGCCAGTGCAGTGGTGCAGACGACTAAAGCTGTAATTTAAAAAGGGGGTGGGGGGAAGGAGGAAAGAGAGAACTGCCTCAAAAAGAATTTCCCAGTAACAGTGAGTAACCTCATTACCTCCCACCCTTCCTTCCAGCAATTCACCTTACAAGAGACCAAGTGTGAATAAGAACCCCAAATTTTGGCTTCATGTATTTATTTTGAAAGTTTCATACAGGTCTCACAA
This sequence comes from Terrapene triunguis, assembly GCF_002925995.2. NCBI lineage: Eukaryota > Metazoa > Chordata > Testudines > Emydidae > Terrapene > Terrapene triunguis. The sequence continues at coordinate 55,767,792 of NW_020664447.1, forward strand.
TATTGTTTATTGCTGCAATGCCAGATTCTCTCTGTGTTAAGATATTGTTTTCCTTTCAAGGAGATACCCTGTCACTGGAAAGAGGAAGGGCAGATGAGTTCAAATCATGGAAATTCCCTGTTTAGCAGGAAACATTGGGGTCCCGGATGTGATGCATTTCAAACTCGGCTATGATCCTGAGAAAGAGAGACACTGACATCAGTGAGACCAGTTGTCCAAAGCTGATGATTTGTGTAACCTCACAAGAGCTGCTGAAAAACCAGAACAAAACAAGTCCTTTTCGCGCTGGGCTCATTGTTCTTGATTGGAACGTCAAGTAGCTGGTTTACTCAAGAAAGTAAGGCTTAGCTTCCACTGGAAACTGACGCACTCTAACATGACCTCACCCTTTATTATTTTCATTTAGAAGTGACCTGGCCTTCCTCCACTCTTTATTACTTTTCCTATTGTCTCATCTCAAAAATAAAAGGAGGCTGGCGTATAGTCCCTAGTTCAATCCCAAAAAGAAATGTATCAAAGAGAAATGCTGGGGCCTCAGACTGTTAAAGTCTGTGGTAAGAAAGTTACGCTATACCGTAGACATGAAAAGAATATTCTAACAGGAGATGTAAACAGAACAGAACATTGTAACCTAAATGTAAAGTAAATTGCATGGTAATCTGTACTTCTCCTGGTATAAGGTCTCTTAAACAAGACACTGTATAGCATTTTCAAGTATCAAAGTCAATGGTCTTGGGGGGAAAGAAAACAGAGAGGACCAATTTCTGCTATCTTTGCCAACAACATCCTGGTAGTGATTGCATCACGTAAGGCTGTAGGCTTGAATTTTCTAGCCTAATGACACACCAGTCTTTCAGTCCTAAGCACGTAGCTATGATGATTTATAGCATGATTCATTGGGCAGAGAGTATTTCAGCAAACATGTGGGTGGGGATAGTTGCACGTAGAGGACTGTAGAGCTGGAATTGGTGTAATCAATAGTCATGGGAAAATAGATGCCAGCAGATCTCACTTGATAAAAAAAAGCAACCAACACTTTGTATTATTACTTTAAAATATCTTGGAAACATAAGCATGGTTAGACATTTATAGAAAAAAAATTGCTAAACAGTGAGCCTGAAAAATATGATTTGTCACTACACCAAAGCTCTTTAATTTAGGGGGATGGGGAAGAGGTTAGTTATTTAGAAGAGGAACAGATAACAGCACGAAACTAAAGTTTGTACTCGAGGATGCAAACTTACAATTAATGCAGTATACTTCACAGACCATAGTGGATGAGAACTCCATTGCAATTGTGTCCTAAATGATACAATCTACAACATGTTGGAAATGTCCAAAACAAACTAAAGAATTACATTTACCAACAGGAAAATAACCAGGCACAACAACAGTTCATTGGAACTGGAAATACAGAATTAAGATATTGGCTAGTAGGGAAATTTTTTCTTATAATAAAGGTCATATTTGCCTGCAAATTATAACTCCTTGCATGTGTAAAATGAACAGTCATCTTCTTGGCTCTCTGTTTCCGAGATTCTTTTTTATTTATTTTGCAGCTCTGTTTGGCTGGAATTAATGTAACTAGTGACAAAAGGGATAGACAAGGAACTTTGGATTTGATAATCTCACACCAATAAATCTCCTATGCTAGCTAGCGAGGTTTCTGAACCCCCAATCATGTGTAGTCAAAAGTGGGTATTTCAATGGGAGTCACCGCCATTGTGAATGCCTTGGGCTAAGAGACTGGACTTTCATATTGACTAGTAAACTGTGATGCACAGATTAAACAAACAGCATTAAAAGATAGCCTATTTATAGAAAACGATTATTGCCACAGAGAAGAGGACACACTTTCAGAGACAAAAAGCTAAAAGTCAAACTGCAGATTTCATGGCCAGCACAGGATGGGATGTTTACTTTGTTGCTTAAAGAAACCAAGAGACAAATTGAGGAGTCTGACAACAAATTATAGATTAGAAATCTAAGAATGATAGGCTTTTGCATGATAAACTTCCAGTTTCAATGTTATCTTGTGCAATGACTTGGAATCAGAGTAAGTGAATTGATAGAAAGAGTTGGGCATTGTTTGCATTGATTTGTGCAAGACAAACAAATAGTGAAAATTCTTCTGATTCAAAAATTCCTGAACTCTTCTTATAGAGCCAAAGACTGGCCCAATTATTTACTTCAATGGAATCAGAATTCTACCCATTCCTTGTGGAAGTAGATTAAATAATGAAAGAGTCTCTGATGTCAGTCAACAGTAAAACCAATTTAGCCTCATGTATAAAGGTTCTGTGGTTACTGTACAGAACAGGTACAATATGTCTGTGTAAGGTAAACTTGGGTATAATAACCACAGAAGTCAAATGCAGAAAACATGAAAATGTTCAGACAAACAAACAATCAGAAAAACAGAATCACTCTGGTCTCAGACTTGGGTTGCAGAAGTTAGACATTTAAGATAAATATTCAGGCAAGTCAGTCTGAATCCTCTGCAGTCATTGAGGATCAGCAATATTGAATCCTCAAATGCTAGTTCTGAAGCTACATTTGAGGTCTGCAACTTCCTTAGCTGAATAAGAGCATCAGCTTCCTCTGGATTCTGGAAAACAAATATCACTGGTCTACAATTTTTGAGAAGTCGTCTGCTTCAGAGATAAAATTTGCTATTTATTATGTATTTTGATGTGCTGAATTCAAATATGACAATTAAAACAACTGATTGGCTACTGTTTCTAAGATATTTAAGTTTTTACATTTTATGTCTATGTATATTGTGTAGATAGTAGAGTTTTAATCATAAATTGTAAACCTAGGGCTTTTCATGTGTTTATGGTTGCTTTACATGATAATATTTCACCTGTCCTGTTTATGTAACACTTTAAAAATCAGCAAAAGGGTTATAGAAATAAAATTTATTATGAAACAAAAGGCAAAAAACTATTATGTACATAGTTTAGTCCTATTCAGTGTCTACTCGGCGCTTCTTGGCTTGTCTCTTGTATTCATTAAATGGAGCATCTCTTGTCACTGTCCAGCAATAGTCTGCAAGCATTGATGGGCTTCATTTGCCCTGATAGCGTTTCTCCATTGTTGCAATGTCCTGGTGAAATCACTCGCCGTGCTCGTCGCTCACTGCTCCGCAGTTCGGTGGAAAAAAATCTAGATGAGAGTGCAAAAAATGTATCTTTAGTGACATGTTGCAACCAAGGCTTTTGTATGCCTTGAGGAGGTTTTCCACCAACAACCTGTAGTTGTCTGCCTTATTGTTTCCGAGAAAATTTATTGCCACTAACTGGAAGGTTCTCCATGCCGTCTTTTCCTTGCCACGCAGTGCATGGTCAAATGCATCATCTCGAAGAAGTTCATGAATCTGAGGACCAACAAAGACACCTTCCTTTAGCTTAACTTCACTTAACCTTGGAAATTTTCCACGGAGGTACTTGAAAGCTGCTTGTGTTTTGTCAGTGGCCTTGACAAAGTTCTTCATCAGATCCAGCTTGATGTGTAAGGGTGGTAACAAACTCTTCCTTGATTCAACAAGTGGTGGATGCTGAACACTGGCCACTCCGACAGTCATTGGAGCCTGGGAGGAAAAAATCTTTCTTGATGTAGTGGGAATCTCTTGCACGACTATCCCATTCGCAGAGAAAACAGCAGTACTTTGTGTATCCAGTCTGCAGACCAAGCAAGAGAGCAACAACCTTCAAATCGCCACAAAGCTGCCACTGATGTTGGTCATAGTTTATGCACCTCAAAAGTTGTTTCATGTTGTCATAGGTTTCCTTCATATGGACTGCATGACCAACTGGAATTGATGGCAAAACATTGCCATTATGCAGTAAAACAGCTTTAAGACTCGGCTTCGATGAATCAATGAACAGTCTCCACTCATCTGGATCGAGAACGATGTTGAGGGCTGCCATCACACCATCGATGTTGTTGCAGGCTACAAGATCACCTTCCATGAAGAAGAATGGGACAAGATCCTTTTGACGGTCCCGGAACATAGAAACCCTGACATCACCTGCCAGGAGATTCCACTGCTGTAGTCTGGAGCCCAACAGCTCTGCCTTACTCTTGGGTAGTTCCAAATCCCTGACAAGGTCATTCAGTTCACCTTGTGTTATGAGGTGTGGTTCAGAGGAGGAGGATGGGAGAAAATGTGGGTCCTGTGACATTGATTGTTCAGGACCAGAAGTTTCATCCTCTTCCTCTTCCTTGTCTGACTCAAGTGAGAATGATTCTGGTGCATCAGAAACTGGCAGTCCTTCTCCGTGGGGTACTGGGCGTATAGCTGATGGAATGTTTGGATAATGCACAGTCCACTTTTTCTTTTTTGACACACCTTTCCCAACTGGAGGCACCATGCAGAAGTAACAAATTGCTGGTATGATCTGTTGGCTCTCTCCAAATCATTGGCACTGCAAAAGGCATAGATTTCCTTTTCCTGTTCAACCATTGGCGAAGATTTGTTGCACAAGTGTTGCAGCATATGTGTGGGGCCCACCTCTTGTCCTGATCTCCAATTTTGCAGCCAAAATAAAGGTGATAGGCTTTCTTAACCATAGTGGTTATACTGCGCTTTTGTGATGCAAAAGTCACTTCACCACAAACATAGCAGAAGTTATCTGCACTGTTCACACAAGTACGAGGCATCTCTGCTCACTTTGGCTAAACAGAAATGTGTCCCTTTGCAAAATCAAACACTGACAAATAAGAGAGCACGACACTGTATGATTTCTAGAGCTGATATAGGGCAATTTGTTCAGCAGAGTGATGTAAGCTTCGTTATGATTGCATCATCCATGACTTCTAGGAATAACATGATGCAATTCATATCATGTATGATGCAATACCAGCTTCAGATTGCATCATTCATTGTTTTGCCTAAAAAGCAAGTACTGTCCAAACCCAGTCATAGATTTATTCATAGATCCAGTCAAAGATGTATTTTAGTCATTTCTGGTTTAAATTGAGATCCCTTCCCTTTATAACTCACTTATCCTCCGCCATTCCCAAGTCAAGGGTCGTATATACTGACCCAATAGCATATCTTGAAAACTAGAGCCAATCAACAATTTTAAGCATCATTTTCATTCTCAGTGACCCAGAATTAGTAAAGTTTGACTACATTTATTTCAGAAGCATTTTGGCTGTAGAGCAGTGTATTTGGCTTCTGCAGCTTAGTTTTGCCAACTATAACAAAGGAAATTTAAGTCCCAGTATCAGACCTGTGGTTTGCCAGAAGCAAAACCTTGATGTTTCTTTCAAGAACAAGCAAAATTTCCAAACTTAAAAACTGAAAACTTAAAATTTTTGGCTATTCCTAATGCTACATGATGCACAAGAGCAAAACAGAAGAGAAGCAGGACTTTTTCCCCCACTCTGGGTCCTCTATAATGCAGTGAGGTTGGTTGGTTTTCACCTTTTGAAGCCACTTTAAGAATCAGAGGCATGGAAGACATGAGGGAAAGAGACAAAAATCTCAGGTTCATCAAACAAAAACAAAAGGCATCTGTAGTCCATATTATGTTGTAGAAGGGGAACAGAGTATCATTTGAAAAGTGTATTGTGACGCAAAATGGTCAGTCTCCAGTCTCCCCCAGTGGTCTTATATTGTCAAATATCTGTGGAAACAGCCTCTAAACTTCTGGATCATCTGCATCATGGCTTAGCCACATAACCTTCCAGGATCTCTAAATGCACAAGCTAACTAGTCTGACAATTATGGAATGTTTTTCTAGCCACGTAGATAGAAAAGGCCTCCACTCAAAGATTCTACCACTAGTCTTTTTGTTCAGGCTTGAGACCACTGCATGATTAAAGTAGTCCAAAGTGGTAGTGGAGAGGGAGGGGGATGAAATGAAAGTGAGATCATATCTGCCTGTCCTCCCACCCCCTATCAGTTCTGCCTCTTCCAGACCCCCATCAATTCTATCCCTACACTCCTTAAATCAGTTCCGCCCCCATATCAGTCCTGTCCCCATCACATCAATTCTGTTCCTCCTACAGCTCAAGGGCTGCCCATGCCTTTCCCAGGCCTGGGGTGCTACAGTGGGCTCCTCTATCCCCCTTCCCAGTCTGGGTGATGTAAGGTGGCAGATAAGCCATTCTGTTATTCACAGAAAGGGATGGGGGAGGAGAGAGCAGAACTGCCCTGAGTTGCTGGACTCTTTCTGCTCCCTCCTTTGCCCTCTCTCCTGTGAGAATGGGGTCAGTCAGCTCTTGAGGGGATGCAGTAGACTGAGCATGCTGCCTGCCTGCTGCAGCAGCTCTGATTGGCTGCCCTTCTCCAGGAGGCAGAAAAGTGAGGTAAGCAGCCAATCACAGGGAATTTCCTCCTTCCTCCCCCCCAGCAGGGCTGAACTGTGGCCCCTCGGCCACTGGGCTTGAGTTGTAGAGATTGTATTCACTGGGTTGCGACCCCTTTCGACCTGACACACTAAGCACCGAAACCACCAAAACATTATTGGACCTTATTAAGATGGGATTGCGGTAGTACCTGGAGGCCCCAATACAAAGATATATTCTGCACCCCTACAGGATTCCAAAACATTACAAGTTAGCTTTTGTGCTACTTAAAATCATTTCTGATTAGCTTATAGATGGGGTTTAACTCGTGCCATCCTTTAGGGTCCTGCAGAATTTTGCCCATTTTATGGTATCCTATATACACTGTATTAGAGGAAGCCAGTAAGCACTGGAGATACAGGCAAGATCCCTGTTTGTTTTAGTCTTGTATTAGGTATCACTATGGGGTCTACCCAGTCATCACAGGCTTCTGAACATCCCTTGATACAAAACATTTGGGCTACTCCATTTGATGCTACACTCCTTTTTTGAGTCTCTAAAGCTAGATGAATATTTACACCAACATTTTCCTCTCACAAAAATAAAGCTATCCAATGGACTTTGACCTATACCTAATCTGACTTCATTCTCACTCTTCCTGAGAAGCTAGACTGCCTCCTCCAAGCTGCACAAATAGTAATCATAGCATGAACTTACAACACACCCACAAACGCAGCACTGAAGGAATTAAATATATGTTGAAATGCTTGGTCAATTTTAGTGTCAACATAATCCTTAAGAAACTTCCTCCCTTCTCATGAGAAAAATAAACATCTGAAGGAAAACATATCAAGTCTGTTTCAGAGATGATCATAATCACTGCAAGTGATTTTGGATGAGAGAGGTTTGAATGATTAAATATCGGACTGCACCCAGTAGCTTTTGGCCTGGGTATAAAGAAACTGGTTTCATGTGTGCTCTATCCTCTTCCCCCCGCCCCCCCCCAATCCTGCTGTTGTCCAGACTTGCAGAACACCTTCTCTGTCTGCACTAATCTTGTCCTACATGTGCTGCATAATACCCACCTGAGGATTTTAATAAACTTCCATTTCCAGCTGTTTCCCCCCCCCCCCCCCATCTCAGCTCTCAATGTAGACAACACATGCCAGATTCTCATATACAGTAAGGGCTGGTCTACACTAGAAAATTAGATAGACCCAGCTACATCACTCAGGGGTGTGAAAAATCCACACCCATGAGCAATGTAGCTAAGCAAACCTAAGTCCCCGTGTAGACAGTGCTAGGTTGACTGAAGACTTCTTCTGTTGAACTAGCTACTGCAACTCAGGGAGGTTGCTTACTTATGCTGATGGGAGAATCACTCCTGTCGACATAGGTAGTGTCTACACTGAAGCACTACAGCAGTGAGCTGCAGCTTTCCAAGTTTAGACAAGCCCTAGGGCTTTTTGACAGATCACTGAAAGCATCAGAACAGTGGAAAGGGGACATAGTGTAAATGGGAATTAGATCCTACAAGTTTCAATTGCCTATTGCCAAGCAATCAGTTCCCATAGCAAAAGTCAGTTTAATAATGGATATGGAGCCCTGATTGCTAGTATGGAGGTAGCCCTGGTGTGTTGCTTTCATCTGATGGATGTTTGTTGACCTATGTAAAACGTGTTGGTGTATCTGAGGCCTTGTCTACACTGGCAAGTTTCTGCACAGTAAAGCAGCTTTCTGCGTTGCAACTCCCTAGATGTACACACTGCCAAGCCACTTAGTGCGCAGAAACTGCGCAGTTGCAGCACTGTAAAACCACCCCGATGAGAGGTGTAGAGCTTTCTGAGCCAGGACTACAGTGCTATGGTGCCAGTGAAGACACCCTCGTCAATTACAGTGCTGTGATTGGCCTCTGGGAGATGTCCCACAACGCCGGTTCTCACCTCTGGTCATCGGTTTGAACTCTACTGCCCTGCCCTCAGGTAACCAACCATGAGCCCCACACCTTAAATTCCTTGGGAAGTTTGAAAGTCCCTTTCCTGTTTGCTCCGTGACGCGTGCAGTGGTCTCAGTGCATTTTTCCAGGTGACCATGCCTGATCCCCCGCTTGGAGCAATGCCGAACTGCTGGACCTCATCAGCATTTGGGGAGAGGAGGCTGTCCAGTCCCAGCTGCACTCCAGCCTAGGAATTATGACACCTACAGACAGATTTCATGAGGCATGACAGAAAGGGGCCATGACCAGGACACACTGTAGTGCAGGGTCAAAGTGAAGGAGCTGCGGAACGCCTACCACAAAGCACGGGTGGCAAACCGCCGCTCCGGTGCTGTGCCCACGAGCTGCTGGTTCTACAAAGAGCTGGACGCAATACTCGGTGGTGACCCCACCTCCACTGCGAAGGCCACTGTGGATATTTCGGTGGCTCGCGTGCCAGTCGAGAGTGGACTGAGCCAGGAGGAGGAGGAGGAAATCTTAGACAAGGATGTGGAGGGAGAGGGGGACCCAGAGGCGGAGGACAACTTGGAGGTCAGAGATGCATGCAGCCAGGAGCTCTTCTCTACCCCAGAGGAGGCTAGCCAGTCACAGCTGTCAGAGCTTGGCGAATCGCAAACAGGAGAGGAGGCCCCTGGTAAGCGTCTTTGATTTTGGGAATCGCTGAAGTGAGTTGAGGGCAGGAGGGCTGCATAAAGCAGGCTTGTGTCTGTATCCATGTGCATGTACCACCACATGCCTTGTCTGAGCGGCAGAACAGGGTGTCGGTTGACTTCCTCACTTCACAGGAATCTGCCTCAGAGATCTCCACAAAACTCATGGAGATATTGGGCAATCCGCTGCCACAGGTTCTTTGGCAGAGCTGCTTTGTTTCTTGCCCCATTAAGGGTAACTTTCCCATGCCACTCTGCTGTCACGGTCTGGGGGGAGGAGGGGAGGAAGAGACCATTGCTGTACACAGGTGAGTTGAATAAGGGCCAGGGCAGAAGCCAGTGTCTTGGAGAAGACCCTCCCTTGATTCCCTGCTCACCCTCAGCAGCGATATATCTTCCATAATCAACACAGCCTGTGGAAAATGTGGGGACAGTAATGATTATAAGGACCCCCCTCCTTTACAGTGCTGGCTCTCCCCGACAGCCACATGCCCAGTGTACAGCAGGGTCTGGAAAGAGTGATTTACCCTGCTCCTGCAGTTACTCATTATTTTGAGGGTCTTGTGGCTCACATGTGCTTGCCTGGGGTCAGTCAGTTAGTGACAGGTACGTGAATAGTGGCTGTTTTAAATCACTGAATCAGAGGTCTCTGTGTTGCAAACAATACTGCTTCTGTAAAATATTGCATTTTGGCTTCACAGATATGACCTTGGGAGCCCAGCCTCCCTCTTTGTTGTCACCAGCTGAACGTCTGTGCAGATTTAGAAAGCGGCCACCAAGAGCTAAAGAGGACTTTCTGCGCGATGTCATGATGCACTCCGCGGCCGAAAAACAAGAATTGAAGGAGTGGCAGGACAGCGAGAAGACGGACCAAAAGGAGAATGCAGTGCGTCAGAACGAAGCCACGGAGTGGCTCTTAAACATTATGGAGTGCCAAGTGAACACGCTCCTGGTGCTACTAGCACTGCAAACTGAGCAGCTCCACGCCCGCCCTCCCCTGCAGCTGCTGTTGCAAAACTCTTTCCCATGCCCCCCAGACACTGCCAACACACTTAACTTCCTGGCTCCAGTCTGTACCTGCTGCATTCCACTCTTGCCTTGTCACAGTCCAGCACTGCAGACTCCCAGTACCCACTGCACTCAACACCCATCCCTCTGCAGTTTAGCCCTGCTGAAGTACAGTACCCCCTGCACTGTAATCCAAAGGACAAGGTTGCATATGATACCTGGACATACACAAATCTTTAACCGTCCCGGGACCCCACCTCCTCCTGGGACCCTCCCTTCCCCCATCCCCCAGAGTGCTGATGTGTTTTTTTGTTTGTTTCTCCCCTCCGATTGTTTTTTAAATAAAAAATGTGTTTTGGTTTGAAAGAAATCTTTATTCCATTAATTGAAAGCCAACAGAGCCCTGCAAAGCAACTGGAAATTTTCTTAAACCTCCATAGTGCATCATCTGCACCAATTACAATCATCTCCTAGCATTACAAGCACTGCACTCCCGAGCATAACAACAAGTAATAGTAGCTTTCAGCTTCAAATTGCTGCCTCAAGGCATCCCCGATCCTTATGGCCCCGCACTGTGCCTCTCTAATAGTCCTGGTGTCTCACTGTTCAAATTCAGCCTCCAGGCACTGAGCCTGAGCAGTCCAGCCCTGAGTGAAGCTTTCACCCTTCCCTTCACAAATATTATGAAGTGTACAGCACACGGCTATAAGCATAGGAATACTGTCATCAGCCAGGTCCAGCCTCCCATATAGGCAGCGCCAACAGGCCTTTAAATGGCCAAAAACACACAACAGTCATTCTGCACTTGCTCAACCTGTTGTTGAACCTCCCCTTGTTGCTGTCAAGGTGCCCCATGTCTGGCTTCATAAGCCACGGCATTAAGGGGTAGGCAGGGTCTCCCAGGATCACAATGGGCATTTCAACTTCCCCTACAGTGATCTTCTGGTCGAGGAAGAAAGTCCCTGCTTGCAGATTCCTGAACAGGCCAGTGTTCTGAAAGATGCATGCATCATGCACCTTTCCAGACCAGCCTGCGTTAATTTCTGAGAAATGCCCACAGTGATCCACAAGCGCCTTGAGAACCATAGCGAAATACTCCTTCTGATTAATGTACTTGGTGGCTAGGTGATCTGGTGCCAGAATTGGAATATGCACGTCATCTATTGCTCCTCCGCAGTTAGGGAATCCCATTTGTGCAAAGCCATCCACAATGTCATGCACATTGCCCAGAGTCACGGGTCTTTCAGAGCAGGATGTGATTATTGCCCCTCGACTTGTATTGACGGAATTGTGCAACGGTTGACTTTCCCACTCTGAACTGGATAGTGACCAATCGGTAGCAGTCTGGAGTAACCAGCTTCCACAGTGCAATCACCACGCGCTTCTCCAACGGCAGGGCAGCTCTCATTCTCATGTCTTTGCGCCGCAGGGCTGGGGCAAGCTTATCACACAGTCCCAAGAACGTGGCTTTCCTCATCCAAAAGTTCAGCAGCCACTGCTCGTAATAACAGACGTGCATGACGATGTGATCCCACCACTCAGTGCTTGTTTCCTGAGCCCAAAAGCTGCGTTCCACTGTGGTCAGCACCTCCGTGAATGCTACAAGCAGTCTTGTGTCATAGTTACTACGTGTGGCAAGATCAATGTCGAACTGCTCTTGCCTTTGTAGTTTAAGGAATAACTCCACTGCCAGTCATGACGTGTTAGTGAGAGCAACCAGCATACTGGTCAACAGTGCGGGATCCATTCCTGCAGACCAAAGAGGCAGAGCGCACAGTACTCAAAGCGTTGAAAGATGGCGCCAAATGCAGACGGAAACAAATGCTGGGATGCAAAGCAATGCATCACAGGGCATTGGGACAGGACTCAGGAGGCCCTGCAACCCCCTCTGCCTTCCCACAACTCTTAGCAGCAGAAGAGGAAGAGATGCTCGGTGCGACAGCTGCCCAGAGTGCACCGCTCTGAATACAGAAGCTACTGTGCAGGCAGCTGACAGTGTGAACACACAACAGCGGTTTCCCTTCAGCACTCTGAGCCGCGCTGTAACTCTGCCATTGTAGTCATACCCTCAGTCCTCTTCATAGCAGACACCTAGCCAAGGCACAGAAATCACTGTCACCGTTGGGAAATAGTATCATTCTTGATGGAAGTTTAATCAGAGAGGCAGTAGCTGGGTGGCTGCTTACTGAGTACCCTCCTGGCCAGAGGTAACTCTACCTTTGTTTTGACCCCACACCCTTCTTTGGAGACCTTTAAGAACACACAGTTCAAAGATGTCCCATTTATTTAGTCTTCTGGTACATACTAGCCCTAAACTCAATTCAGTGTCTTTCTCCTAATTAATCCAAAACACTTCATCCCAGCTCACATTTAGTGTCTCTCCCAGGCACCCCTGCCTGGAGAGCTTTCTTCCATGCATTCCGCTTTTTCAGCTTTTTCCCTGCTGACTCAGGGCCCTGCAAACACCTTCTTGCTCCCTGCAGTATCTACAGACCTGGCTGCCGTCTCCTAAAATTCCTCTTTTTACCGCAACTTCCTTCTGTTTTTATCCTGGGATCAGCAATTCAACCCAGGTGCAGCTTATTTTGTAATCAGGACTGGCTTAGGGGTCAGAATTATTGTGTGGAAACTCCCAAGCTTTAATTGTCAGTGTGTGAAATTACTGAAGACACTATCTTAAGAATCAGAATAGTCTAAATTAAGTAACCAAACTGGTAAGAGCTGAAAAGGTTTGAAAGTTCCCAAGTTCTGAGTGCACAATAAACACCGAATTATACAGCCCTGTGCTTCTGAAGCCTACCCTGACATGGCACATAAGCACATTGGCTAGCATGGTTTAGCCAATCAGGTTTCATCTTTCTATATCTTTTGTTGCTTAAACAGCATTTTCGTGGCTATTAGGAAAGGAGAATTTGTTGGCCTTTTTGGATCTTCCCACCAACCATGTTAAAAGGTGGCTTGATATCAAAGCAAAGCAAATCCCATAAATAGATAAAACGACATAAAATGAGGAATCAAGGTACAATACAGTAACCTGATAGCGGGAGGAGGGGAAGACTCACATGCACAAATATAGATAAATTAGAAAAAGAAAAGTGTAGCTATATAAAAAAGTGACATGGGCAGAGATTAGCCATGTTATTGGCCAGGCTAAACAAGGCTATTTAAACATTGCTCTAGGCCTAGGGTAAAATTTTCAAAGTGCCTGAGTGATTTAGGAGCCTAAATCTCAATAAGGCTCATTCTTCTAAGTGCCTTCTTTTACCAGTTTTGTCACTTAGTATAGACTATTCTGATTCTTAAGATATCTTCAGTAAATCCACAGAGTGGCAATTAGAAATTAGAATTACTATGGGGAAACTCCGACTCCCAACCCAAACTCTTCTTATAAGCCCTTGTCTACACAAAATTTCTGCTGCTTTAGCTATCCTGGCCTATTTAAAGTGGCAAAACACCTCTAGTGTAGATGCAATTACACTGGTTAAAAAAAATAAAAATAAAGTGTTTATGCCAATATAATTTATTCTGATTTAGCAATGCAAGATAAGCTATACACATATGAAGCATTCGTACAGGTATGACGGTATTATGCGAAGGCTTTTACTGTCATAACTATAATATAATATGCTGGTGAAACATTTCAAGAGTAGACCCAGTCTAAGAGAAGAGATGGTCACAAAATTATGGACCATTTTTCAGTAGGAAAATACCAATTTGTCAAAATCAAAACATTCTATGACCATGTCAATTTTGTTTAGAAAAACAAGGGATTTTAATAAGATCAAGACATTCCATTTTGTTCTTATTGGCGCAAAACATTTCAATTTTTCTTGTTGAAATGACTTTTCATTATAAAATTTAAATCCAAACAGCATTTTGACTGACCACAGATGCAATATTTTTGAACATTTTATTTCATGGGAAATTTATACAATTTTCATTCTGATTCAGCACAGAAACAAATTTCAGAGTTCTGAAATTCCCCACAAATCAGAAATTCTGGTTCCTGCTCAGTTCTTTTGCTGGAATAGTTAAACCACCTCCTTGAACGACATAAGCTATACGGGCAAAGGAGTCCTGCCAGCATAATTGTGTAGACTAGGGCTATTTCTGGGATAGCAAAGTTAATGGACATAGATTCACCCCCTTCCCCATCCAATGTACCTATGCTGGCAAATGTGTAGTGTGGCTCAGATCAAAGAGGTATGATTAGGGGTCTACTTAAATTGCAGAGAAATCACATTTTTTGCAGGTTGGTCACAGTATAAATAGCAAATTTTGCAGATTTGTTCATACTGTATAATTGCATGGTATGGTATTGCCACCCTTCCTGTTGTGTTGCTATGAGCAGCGGCGCTGCCTTCAGAGCTGAGCACCCAGCCAGCAGCCGCCGTTTTCTGGCTGCCCAGTTCTGATGGCAGCACCACCACCAGCAGCAACACAGAAGGAAGGTGGCATACCATACCATGCCACCCTTCCTTCTATGAAAGCAGCAAAGAGTCCTGTGGCACCTTATAGACTAACAGACGTATAGGAGCATGGGCTTTCGTGGGTGAATACCACTTCTTCGGATGCATGTAGTGGAAATTTCCAGGGGCAGGTATAAATATGCAAGCAAGAGTGAGTAAGGCTAGAGATAACGAGGTTAGTTCAATCAGGGAGGATAAGGCCCTCTTCTAGCAGTTGAGGTGTGAACACCAAGGGAGGAGAAACTGCTTTTGTAATTGACTAACCATTCACAGTCTTTGTTTAATCCTGAGCTGATGGTGTCAAATTTGCAGATGAACTGAAGCTCAGCAGTTTCTCTTTGAAGTCTGGTCCTGAAGTTTTTTTGCTGCAGGATGGCTACCTTTAAATCTGCTATTGTGTGTCCAGGGAGGTTGAAGTGTTGTCTTCCTTCTATGCGGCTGCTGGCTGCAGTGCTGCCTTCAGAGCTGGGCACCTGGCCAGCAGCTGCCACTCCCTGGCAACCCAGCTCTGAAGGAAGAATAGAAGGGTGGCAATACTGCAGCCCCCATACAATAGCCAGATTTCATGAGGGAAAACCAGATTTCATGATCCATGACTCGTTTTTCACAGCTGTGAATTCAGTAGGGTCCTAGATATGATGAATGGATGTTATCTCATGTATATTTCTCTGGTGCTGGGGAAATTGGTTACAAATGCATGGAGTCTTTTCATAGAAACAAAAGTCAAAGCAAACAAACAGTAAAAAGGAGGCAATGGATAAAAAGTCGTGAGAACTCTGAACTTTATTTTTGGCTTCAGATCATTAAGGGCAAGATTTTGAGCCCTGGCTTTTATTTTTGCATACACAACTTATTCTGAGAGAAGTGTGGGCACCAGCTTTCCATTCACAAATGTGTGTGTGCATTTGCAAAGCACTCAGCTGAGTACCCCGTTTATGATTTTCAAAAATGGAAACTGGTTTGAGGCTGGCTGAAAATTTGCCCCTAAAATGCTATCTAACATGCCAGATCAGAGAATGATGGTGTAAAGAAAGTAAATGTATTGATCAATTGTACTTGTAATCTGCAGAGATTATAAATATTGTTTTTCTTGCTTTATTTCTATCTTTAAAGAAGGAAAATTTCTTTATAAATAACAGATGAGATGATCAGTCAATAGCGAAAGGTAAAGCGATCTCATGGAACATATAAGTAGCGAATACAGTTCATTCACTAAAAGATCTTGACATTCTCCCCCTTTAAATTTTCACAAATTTTGATTAAAATGTAGTATTGAATCTTAGCACTTTAGAACATTTTAAAAGGCCTGCACAAGATGGGCCACGGATCTGAAATATCAGAGGCACTTCAAAAAGCGTATTTTGAAAATTTTAAAAATTGGCAAACTAATTTTTTGTGAAGGTGTCATTTTGAAGCCCTGTCAACAGAGGTGTTGGAACAATTTTTATTTTGGGGGTACTGAAAGCCATTGAACAAAAGTGAATATAATGGAAGCCACTTCAAGCCGGGGCATGCTGCTGATCTCTCTTAATCCACAGAACTACACATATAGTATGGTCAGTTGCAACAAGAGTTTCTCCTCCTAGAGCTGGGTGAAACTTTTTTGGCAAAGAAAGATTTGCCAAAAATGCATTTTTCAAGGCACCAAAACTGTTCATGAATTCAGGTAGAATTCAGCAAATAGTTTCAGCCAAAAAAATTCTGCATTTTTTTTTTAAAACATTGATGTTTTGTTTCAATGTTTTCTAAATGAACCATTTCAAATACATATTTTCTGAAGAAGATGTCTTTGAATTGACATTTTCAAAGCATTTCATTTGACCAGAATACATTTTTTGTTTCATTTTGAACACTTAACCAAAAAAAAAAAAAAAAAGTTATTCATTCTGCTCTACCCACACTCACTAATCTTATCCCTGATGTGGAGGAGTGAGTCCTTAGTGTCTCTGCTGAGATTTCTAATGGGTGCCAGCTAGAGATAGTATTTTTTGTGATGTGACCATCAGGAACTGGGTTGAGACCAGACTCATTTCATACTGGACAGCTGACGTGTTAATGAGTTGCAGATACTACTGACCTGGGCCAAATAAAAACTGGTGTCTTAAAGGTAGAAAGCTTTCAAAGTCCTACTTCCTGTCCCATGAGGGAACCATTCCTCTATCATATGGATAAGGCATATTATAAAACTGTTGTGGAGCACAAATGAAAGAAACAGTTGTGATATCCTTTATTTTTAATGATAGGCCTGGATTATGAAACTAAGTACTGCAAAAATACATGTATTCATGCACTGATGGGCAGTATTTTTAAGCCATGCAGCAATGTCCGTGGGACTAGTTGAACATGCTAGAAGGACAGAATATATAGCCTCATGAACTCAATAGCTACTATGAATTATTTTTTTCTTTGTTCTTTTGGTATCACTGAAGAAGACTTGTAAGGGAACCAGAAGTCGATTCCCATTTCAGTCTTTAAATTATGTAATTCTGTGACGTCAGAATTATACATGTGCTAAAAGTAGATTATAGACCAGTGGGAGGCAGATTTTCAACAGAGCTCAGTGCTCAATGTGCTTTTGAAATTCTGCCCCCAGTTGCAGGTGCTGAACATGTTTGAGAATCTGGCACTTAAAGTTCTACATGTCAAGAGCTTGAAAGCTTTTTCAGTCACATGAAATTGGATGAGCACATACATGCAATTCAATGTGTCCTTTCAAATATATATACTATGCTATAGATCATAGCAAAATGTTTGGATACTGCTTGCCTCTGAAGAGAAACAATTGCCGGGGCAGAGGTTGTTTTCTTTCAAGTTAGGAAATTTAAAAATCAATTTAAAAAGACAGAACAAACAGAATCCAGTTCATCAGATTTACTAATGGCAGTCTGACCCTTGTTGGGATAGTCTCAGGTTTAAGAAATGTGATAAAATAAACTGAACATTTCATTTAAATCATCTTTCAATAGGTCTGATTAAATCTCCAGAATTTGGGCATTAAAAAAAATCAGTTATCCAGTTACGGATCAGGATCCTATGGTGGTGGCACTGTACACACACAAGAGATCCTACCCCAAACAGTTTACAATTTAAGTAAGATTGTAATGAGAATAAGCTAGTAATAAGAGTCAAGTTTAAAGAAGCCACAATCTACAGCAGTTACCTTGACTCAGAGGAAAAATACACCACTAGACAGAGCTTGGAAAACCTGGGAGTGGGGGGGACGAATCCACACAACAAGCAAGCTCTGCTGGTTATATAGCCTTCAAGGCCATTTCAGAAAAGCTCAAATTATTGCTCTTCATTTACAATAATACTCCTGATGCAATTTCAATAGCACAAAAACAATTTTTCATAGAAAGGTCCTAGAAATATTTCTCCTCTTTTGTCCATCCCCATCCCACATACACAGACTCAGGTAACAAATGAGTTTGAAAAATAGAGCGCCTGAATTTGCTCTCTCAAACTGCTGTAAATCTGGAACAGCAACTGAAGTCAATGGAGAATGGGTTTTGCACTAGTTTAAATGAGATCAGATACAGACCCATCCATGTATTCTAGTGATCTCTTGTTCTCCTCCCTTTCCTGCAATTCTAATTTAGAGACAAGGGCATAATGCAAAACCTGGCAGTTGAGCTCCATTCCTTTCCCCTCATCCATCCAATATAAGGCATTAAAGCAATTCTATATGAAATTTTAAGTGTTACTGCTTCTTTATTAACCTGCTTCTTTATTCAGTTACATAAGCCTAAATCTGTAGTACCAACCTGCTCTAATCAAAGGGCACAATGAACTCATTAAATATTTGAAAAATCAGTTAATGCCCATTGTTTTTCTTGTAATATATACCCACATTACATTCAGACGGAAAGTAGGATTTCTAATTAAACATTATACACATACAGTTAGTCCACTTAAAATCAAACCCTGGAAAGCTTGTTTCTCTATGGTAAGGAAAGCCACTCTTTGAATTGGCGGGAATGAAGCCAACTATCTCCATAGTGCACAATACTCACCACACAAAGTGAACAGACCATGGAAGTTATGCACAGGTCAAAGGCATCCTAGGCATAAAGTTATATTAAGCTTTTACACTGTAAAGTAGGCACAGTGGACCAGCTCTGGCAGTGCAAAGGGGATAAAGCAGGCCTGTTCCAGGGTACACTCACCGCTAGTGTACCTCCTCCTGGCTGCTCTGAGAATTAGCTCCTTCCAGGTCTAATGCTCCCGTCTGTCACTCATTCACACACCCAGCAGCCTCTCTCTACACCCAGGATACTTCTCTTCACAGCTTGTCCCTCCAGCCAGGTCACTTTGTGTTTTCCCTGCTTCCAGGCTATCAAAGTCCCACAGAACAATCCATCCCAGGCAGTCTTCAAATCCACTGCCTGAGTAGTGGAACACCGGCCCACTCTCAGCTCAGGGACTCTCTAATCCATGGTCAAGATCAGCAATGTCCCACCTCGCTGCCATTTCCTACTCTGCCTTTCTCAGACTTCTGCTCCACCGCTCTTCTGGGTAAATATTCCTCAGGGCCTGGATCCCCAGGATTTCTATTCTCCCCTCAGCTTTCCCTCTCTAATCCCCTGGGAGCAGTTGCAAGCTTCCCCTGGTGCTGCCAACTTCCTGGCTTTATATTAGCTCTGCCTGTTCCTTCTCAGCTGGGCTCATTAATCAGGGGGTTGCTTAGGCCACTTAATTCCCTTCAGCTCTGGGCTATCTGCTTCATTGGCCCTGTCTCATCCTCATTAACCCTTTCCAGGCTAGTGTGGGGTGAGCACCCCACCACAGTGCCCTAGTCCTAATAGGAAATCAGAGAATTTCCTTTGCACAGACTAATATCTGAGTAGCATGAAGCCAATGCAGCTAGCTCTACTCCATACATTTCTGGCCACTGGCTGGCTTATTTTGTCTTCAAGGAGTGGCATGGGTGCAAGAAGACTTGTGGTTGGAACACAATGTTTTCCAGTGACACCGGGCAAGCAGCCATCTGGTGTAAGTTAAACCAGCCTTGAAGCTGCCTCAGAAGAGTGGCAAAGGGAAAGCTACCTAGGCTTCCTCCCTCTCGGGTGTTCCCACCGGAAGTACAGGCCCAATGTCTTTAACAGGGTGTACTTGGAGAATCACATATCTTTTCATACTAAGTAATATAGTTGACATGGAGTATAGTCAGGAAAAAATAAGATAAACATTGTGTGTGTATTTTCATTTTCCTTAGGCTACAGTCATTTCAAATAGTACCTGACCAAAATATAGACCTTGCATTTCTTCTTTTTCACATAGAACCACCCATCCTTCTCTCCAAAACTTAAACGTGCAGTTTTGCTTTTGATGATTGACCTCTAAGAAGCAATTTAAAGAGTTGCATCATGTGTTTCTGTGCATCACTTCCAATCCCATGACAGCAGTCAGAATCAACTGGGGGGGTTTTTCCACCTAAAATGGTATAAAGAAATGCAGTATGCAATATGGCTTCAATGATTAAGGAAGTCTTTAGTTACAACTAAATTCCACTAATTTTTGTGGACAACGTTTTGTAAATCTAAATAATTTTATCTTTAGAGAAAGCTTGTAAATAAGATTCTTGTGCAACACAGTCTGCCAGGAGTGTATGTATTCAAATACCACTTCAAAAAACAAACACAAACAGTTGTTTCTGTTCGTAATGCAATACTTCATCCTCCTTCCTCTTAAAAACTTCCCTCTTTGCACAACAAACAACATGCCCGTAGGCAGCAAAGTGAGTGTGAAGTTGGTGCAAAATGCTACCATTCTAAATTGCATGTTACACCCACTTTGTACTGGAAACATAAGTGACTACATAAAGTGTAGGCCAATGATGAATTATGTCTCTAGTCTTTGAGGCTCTCTCACACCCCCATCTTTTACTATATCTTTGCTTTTTTTTTTTTTCAGATTTAAAAATTTTATTAAAGCTAATGTTCAAAAATATGTATAATACACAGGTTGAAAAAGAGTGTCTGTACATCTGGGTATAGTGCTTAGATTATCCACAAATACAAAGTTTGTTTTTAAAGTCATAAGATACATATAGTGCATAATCAGGAATAACCCAAATTTAGATGAATGAATTTAAGAATACAGTTTAGATATTTAGCATCCATGCATTCAGGTACATTACTCATGAAAAAAGTTATACAGAGAGTTGGTGGCGGAAAGCAAAATATATCAATGAGTGAAGCTTGTCCCTCAGTAATTGAGAATTTAGGATAGGCTGTCCATTTAGAAAATACAATCCACAAGGAAAGTATTTCAGCTCATCCCTCCTGGTATTGCCGGTGTCCAGTGATGTGTTCTATGTAGATGTCCCTCAACCACCTGATAGCATCTAACACCATCAGCTACGATATCATGGACGTCCCCAATCATTTGCAGTTGCACACATACAAAATGGGAAACGACTGCCTAGGAAGGAGGACTGCAGAATGGGATCTGGGGGTCCTAGTGGATCACAAGTTGAATATGAGTGAACAGTGTAACACTGTTGCAAAAAAAGCAAACATCCTTCTGGGATGTATTAGCAGGAGAGTTGTAAGCAAGACACAAGAAGTAATTTTTCTGCTCTACTTTGCGCTGATTAGGCCTCAGCTGGAGTATTGAGTCCAGTTCTGGGCACAACATTTCAGGAAAGATGTGGATAAATTGGAGCAAGTGCAGAGAAGAAGCAACAAGAATGATTAAAGGTCTAGAAAACATGACCTAGGAGGGAAGATTTTTTAAAAATTGGGTTTGTTTAAGTCTGGAGAAAAGAAGACTGAGAGGGGACACAGTAACAGTTTTCAAGTACATAAAAGATTGTTACAATGAGAAGGGAGGTAAATTGTTCTCTTTAACCTCTGAGGATAGAACGAGAAGCAATGGGCTTAAATTGCAGCAAGGGCAGGTTTAGGTTGGATATTAGGAAAAACTTCCGTACTGTCAGGGTGGTTAAGCACTGAACTAAATTGCCTAGGGAAGTTGTGGAATCTCAATCATTAGAGATTTTTAAGAGCAGGTTAGATAAACACCTGTCAGGGATCGTCTAGATTATACTTAGTCCTGCATGAGTGCAGGGGACTGGACTAGATGACCTCTCGCGATCCTTTCCAGTCCTATGATTCTATGATTCTTAGTGGGTTGGGCTCCTCTTCACAGCCTTGGCAACTGCCTCACCTACTTCCACTTGTGCAGGTTTCTTGCACTGCTTTTCCTTAAGTGCTGATTTTCCCCATGGGCGGCAGGTATAATAGGCCAGGGAAGGCTAAGCCCCCGAGGCACAGCTGGGCCATGGTGGCCCCGCCCCTTCCCCGAGGTCGTCCCCCCCACCCACTGCCTGCTGCTTCTGCCGCCTGCCTACCTGCACTCCACTCCCCCACAGGTCCCCGCTACTCGCTGCGTTGCTTCTCTTCAGGGGCGGGGGAGTGAGGAGGGACGCTGCAAGCAAGTGGCGGGCGCAGGGGTCTGGCGGGGAAGTGAGGTGGCTCAGCTGGGCACTGGGGTCGCCAGCTTGGCCAGGGGGGCGTGGAGCGCCGGCTCTGCCCAGCACTTGGGTGGGGGGAAGCAGCTCAGCCCAGCACTTGGGCTGGGAGTCGGGGGGAGTGGCTTGGCCCGGTGCTGGGGCCGACATGGCGCTCCGGGGGGACGGCTCAACTCAGCCTGGTGCTGGGGCTGGCCCAGCCTGGCGCTCAGGCGTGGGAGGGAGCAGGAGCAGCTTGGCTCAGCCTGCACTGGGGCCAGCATGGCCTGGCGCAGGGGGAGCGGCCTGGCACAGCACTCTCCCCGGCCCTCAGGCTAGGGGGGCTGGCCCAGGGAGGCTGGGGTGGGCAAGGCAGGGCTCCTCTGGTCATGGGGGGGCCTCAGGGCACCTCCTGTTATGGGGGGCAGGTTTCGGGGCTCCAGTGTGTACGGGGCGGGGCCAGCAGGCTAGCTTCCCCAAAGTGGGGATTCACTCCACCACCCATGGTTTTCCCTTTCTAGTGAGAATTCACAAAAATCACCAAACTAATAAGGATGGATTTGCATCCTTCAGCAAAATGATTCTTCCTTTTTCCTTCCTTTCCAGGCTGCAAGATTCCATCCTAATCTTTGTTACTGCCCCAGTTCTCCAAACCCATAAAATACAAAAATAAATAAAGAGAAATGCCAACATTTCTTTCTCGTAGTGCCAACCTTCCTGTATAAGGCACCCATCACTCCTTTACATATTACAGTACTAAGTGTCCTTTACATTCCATACATTGTACACCTGGCCTTGACCTGATCAGTTTCCACATTTTGAGAAACTATTTCTAATGACATACGTGTGGCTTTCAGAGTTTACTTAGTATGAAGGTTGACTGAGGCCTTACATAATAAATAACTTTTTAAAAAGTATTATTATTATCCTCTATAGGAAGCCAGCATAGGAGCTTAGATAACTTTGTTACTTCCAAAGGTGATTAATGAGGTGATTTTAATATCAACAGCTCAGCACCAACATTTTCAAACACTGTTTATGTTACAAAGCCACAAAGCCATTTGTAACTTCTGCAACTGACAGCTCCAAGATGGGCTCCATCCAGGAGAGATGTTTCCTCCAATTAGGCCATTGTTTATCTTATCCATGACGAAAATAGTCCCCTTTGCTCAGAGCTGTATGCTGTATGTTTCCGACATGGAGTGTTTTATGTCTACTGGTTCCAGAGAGCCTAGAAAATAAACACAAACATACTTTCCTATGGAGTTAAGATGCATTTCTGGGGAATTAACATCAGTATTTATAAAATGAGCTTCTACATGAAACATCTTTCCTGGAAATGCCCAGCACACTGGAGCATTCTCTTTCTAAACATGGAGAGATACTAAATGGCATAGCTACTGTATAAACAGGCTGTATACCAATGCAAGGAGAAGTTGATTACATTTAAATCAGCTTTTGACAGCTACCATCGTAACAATTACGCCATGTTGCACAGAGTTCTGGTTCTCTTCACAGTTTTGTTCCTCTAATAGTTTAAATTTCTACTAGGTGGAGAGTCAGACTGGTTTGGATAAAACAAGAACCCATCTGAAACGTCATTGCCCCAAACTCAAAACAAAAACAAATTTTGAGGTTTGACTTTAAAAAAAAAAATCTATGTATTACTACTATTAATTTTAATGCACTTTTATACTTCCTGGTTCAAGCCAAGACCAGAAATAGAAGTGCTGAGATACCATGAGAAAAGCTGTTCTCATGAAATTTCCAGCTGGACTGGAAGCAGGAAGTACCAAAAATATTGTGAGAGTCTCTTCTTGCAAGTTTTTTCCAGACGTAAGAGGTTTGGACAGTTCAGATAATAAGATCATCTGAATTTGGGGTGCTGATTTGCAAAGATTATTGGAGCTTATCCAAATCAAATATCTGAGCTTTATTAAGTTATATCGTTCATTTCCACTATACCTTTGCAGTGAGATGAGTTAGCTTGGGAGTTAGGTAGACAGCACTAGAACATAGTTATGTGTTGCTCCATAAGAGGTCAATCCTGCAAGTTGCTGAACACTACGGCTCTGCTCCTGTAGAGCACTTAAAGACATGCTTCACTTTAGGAATACAAGTATTTAAAGTACAGTAAAAACTGTGTTATCTAGCCCTGTACCAACCGGAAAGCTCTATAAACCGGCATTTCTAATCTTCATAGAAAGTCCGGAGGCACGGTTAGGTGACTCAACCCACAAGTGCCGCCCCTGCAGCTCCCATTGGCCACAGTCCCCAGCCAATGGGAGCTGTGGATCCAGCGCTTGGGGTGGGGTGGGAGCAGCGTGCAGAGCTGCCTGGCTGTGCCTCCGCCTAGGAACAGCAGGGACAGGTCGCCACTTGCTGGGAGCCACCCGAGGTGAGCGCCCCCCAGATCCAGCATCCTGAAACCCCTCCTGTGCCCCAACCCCCTGCCCTGAGCCGCCTCCTGCATCCAAACTCCCTCCCAGAGCCTGCGCTCCGCACACCCTCCCGTTCCCCAACCCCCAGCCCTGCACCCCCTCCCACACCCAAACTCCCTCCCTCTTAGTTAACCAGAATTTTTGACTTACCGGTACCCCCCATTCTCCCAACAAAAAGTTTTTACTGTATTTACAATATCTGAGTGTCTCACAGTCTCTTAACGTATTTATCCTCACAACTGCCCTGTGAGGTAGGGAAGTACTACTATTCCCATTCTACAAATGAAGAACTCAGAGGGGCTAACTAATTTACTCAAATCTATGGCAGAGCAGGAGAACTGAATCCCTGTCTCCCAAGTCCCAGGTTAGCCCCCTAACCACTGGGCCATCTTACCTCTCAGCCATGCCAAGGAGTTCAGACTACTCACGTGTGTAAAGTTAAGCACATACTTACATGCTTTGTTGGATTGGAGCCAGAGTGCTCAGCATCTTGCAAGAGCAGGGCCTTAATGTCAATACTTGGAGTAATATCCTGTTGATTGTTAGAGGTTACTGGAATAAAAGGACGCTTAGTTGTCACTCTGCCAAAATATTATATACTGTAATCAGGACAATGAGAATGGCAACTTTCCCACTTACTCCACCCTTTGCATTTCTGCCTTACCTTGCTGAACATGTGCTGCTTTGATAAACAGGTTTTGTAGGTTTGAAAGTTATATTATTGCTGCTAATGGGGATGGACTCTAATATTCCAGGAAGACAGATTTACTAAAACACTCTCTGGACACTGAAAGTCAGTGCATATTTCATATATTTCCTCTCTTTGATTACTGCGGATGCTACTGCAGTACTAGCTTTAAGGGGGGGGAGGGTTAATGGACTCTGTCATACATAAAATAGAAGTGGCAATAGTAAGGCAGACATTTTGCCAATGTACACAGAAGTGGGTGGGAGCTTTCTCTGTGCCAGTACAGAGATATGGCTAAGGAGAGGACACAAAACTAGTTAATGAAAAATTGCCCCTTGACCCAGAACTTTACCTGAACAAACACTTCAGAAATTTTCATAAATATTTGCTCAAATGAAAAGCTACCTGTGTTCATGATCCTTTCTGAATACTTCATCAAAGAAGTTTAGTGGCAAGTTTAGACAACTAATATTAGAGAATATTCATGGAAGGAGCTAGCAAACAGGAGCAGCTAACAGGGGAGTTTTGCGAGGGACTTCTCCAGGTGAAGGAGAAGCGATTACGTGACCCTTGGGGTAAGTTTGTTGTCTGTTGTGTGTGTGTTTGTGTTTGTGTTTGTTGTGGTGTGGTGTCCTTGCTACTGGACTGAAATATACCATGTGGTCTGTTTGTTTGGGGGACAGTGTGCTGACTGTGTGGGCAGGGCTGGCTCCAGGCACCAGCGCAGCAAGCAGGTGCTTGGGGCAGCCAAGGGAAAGGGGCGACACGTCCAGTTGTTCGGCGGCAATTCAGCGGCGGGTCCCTCAGTCCCTCTTGGAAGGAAGGACCTGCTGCCGAATTGCCGCCGAAGGATGAAGCTGTGGCGGTAGAGCTCCCGCCGAAGTGCTGCCGATCGCGGCTTTTTTTTTTTTTTCTCCCGCCGCTTGGGGCGGCAAAAATGCTGGAGCCAGCCCTGTGTGTGGGTGCTGAATCTAGCTGAACCCTCTGATACTCTGACAAATGAAGTGTAAAAATATAATTAGGAAGGCCAAAAAAGAATTTGAAGAACAGCTAGCCAAAGACTCAAAAAATAATAGCAAAAAAATGTTTAAGTACATCAGAAGCAGGAAGCCTGCTAAACAACCAGTGGGGCCACTAGACAATCGAGATGATAAAGGAGCACTCAAGCACGATAAGGCCATTGCGGAGAAACTAAATGAATTCTTTGCATTGGTCTTCATAGAATATCGGGGTTGGAAGGGACCTCAGGAGGTCATCTAGTCCAACCCCCTAATCAAAGCAGGACCAATCCCCAGACAGATTTTTGCCCCAGATCCCTAAATGGCCCCCTCAAGGATTGAACTCACAACCCTGGGTTTAGCAGGCCAATGCTCAAACCTCTGAGCTATTCTCCCCAGTCTTAATGGTTGAGGAGGTGAGGGAGATTCCCAAACCTGAGCTATTCTTTTTAGGTGACAAATCTGAGGAACTGTCCCAGATTGAGATGTCATTAGAGGAGGGTTTGGAACAAACTGATAAGTTAAACAGTAATAAGTCACCAGGACCAGATGGTATTCACCCAAGAGTTCTGAAGGTACTCAAATGTGAAATTGCAGGACTACTAACTGTCGTTTGTAAACTATCATTTAAACCACCTTCTGTACCAAATGACTAAAGGATAGCTAATGTGACACCAACTTTTTAAAAGGGCTCCAGAAGAGATCCTGGCAATTACAGTCCGGTAAGCCTGACTTCAATACCGAGCAAACTGGTCGAAACTATAGTAGAGAACAAAATTGTCAGATACATAGATGAATATAATTTGTTGGGGAATAGTCAATATGTTTTTTTGTAAAGGGAAATCATACCTCACCAATCTACTAGAATTCTTTGAGGGGAGTCAACAAGCATGTGGATCAAGGGGATCCAGTGGATATAGTGTATTTAGATTTCCAGAAAGCCTTTGACAAGGTCTCTCACCAAAGGCTCTTAAGCAAAGTAAGCAGTCATGGGATAAGAGGGAAGGTTCTCTCATGGATTAGTAGCTGGTTAAAAGATAGGAAACAAAGGGTAGGAATAAATGGTTAGTTTTCAGAATGGAGAGAGGTAAATAGTGGTGTCGCCCAGGAGTCTGTACTGGGCCCAGTCCTATTTAACATATTCATAAATGATCTGGAAAAAGGGGTAAACAGTGAGGAGGCAAAATTTGCAGATGATACAAAACTACTCAAGATAGTTAAGTCCCAGGCAGACTGCAAAAAGCTACAAAAATGGCAGATGAAATTCAATGTTGATAAATGCAAAGTAATGCACACTGGAAAATATAATCCCAACTATACATCTAAAATGATGGGGTCTAAATTAGCTGTTATCACTCAAGAAAGAGATCTTGGAGTCATTGTGGATAGTTCTCTGAAAACATCCACTCAATGTGCAGCAGCAGTCAAAAAGGCAAACAGAATGCTGGGAATAAGTAAGAAAGGGACAGATAATAAAACAGAAAGTATCATATTGCCTCTATATAAATCTATGGTATGCCCACATCTTGAATACTGTGTGCAGATGTGGTCGCCCCATCTCAAAAAAGATATATTGGACTTGGAAAAGGTTCAGAAAAGGGCAACAAAAAATATTAGGGGTATGGAATGACTGCTGTATGAGGAGAGATTAATAAGATTGGGACTTTTCAGATTGGAAAAGAGACAACTAAGGGGGGATATGATAGAGGTCTATAAAATCATGACTGGTGTCGAGAAAGTAAATAAGGAAGTGTTATTTACTCCTTCTCATAACACAAGAACTAGGGGCCACCAAATGAAATTAATAGGCAGCAGGTTTAAAACAAACAAAAGGAAGTATTTTTTCACACAATGCACAGTCAACCTATGGAACTCCTTGCCAGGGGATGTTGTGAAGGCCAAGATTATAACAGGGCACAAAAAAGAACTAGATAAATTTATGTAGGATAGGTCCATCAATGGCTATTAGCCAGGATGGGCAGGGATGGTGTCCCTAGCCTCTGCCAGAAGCTGGGAATGAGCAACAGGGGATGGATCACTTGATGATTACCTGTTCTGTTCATTCTCTCTGGAGCACCTGGCATTGGCCACTGTCGGAAGATAGGATACTGGGCTAGATGGACCTTTGGTCTGACCTAGTGTGGCCGTTCTTATGTTAAGGCAAATGTTTGACTTATAAATATGAGCATTTGCAATAAAAACTATTTAAAAGATGTACACTCATCCATCAGGGCACAGAAACAAGAACATGTGAGTTATATGTCCAGTCAAACGGCTTGTGAACAAGCTACAAAACAATTATTTGCAGGACTTATTCAATAGATAATTTCAAAAAATACATTTGCAAAACATCAAAACCTTACAGTTTGCCAACGAAAAACAAGCTAAATTCATTCAAAAAAAATTTCCTCTCAATTATTTGCTTAGTCTTATGCAGAAGTGTACAGAGAGCTATAGTTATTATTCGCCAAGTCTAACCATATTAGCCTAGTCTACCATAGCAAGGTTAAATTATTCCAGGGCCTACATACCATATCCTAGAAGTTAATACATTAACAGTGGCAGATAAGATGGTGGCAAACAGAGTACATTATGACCTTTCATTTCAGATGTGGACCTTGCCACAGTTACTCATGCCTGATTACTTCCAAAGGGATTAGTGCAATGCTCTCTCCTGAAGACCACTTGGAAACATCAGCTAATGCAGAATGTGACTGTCAAATTACTCAGCTTGGTCTCTGGCATGGAACACGTTGCACCCATGCTCCATAACCTGCCTTGGCTTCCCTATGCAAGTTTAGTTGACTCTGACATTGTCCCTTTTTGCCATTTGACAGATGTGTTTCAATTAAAAAGTGAGCAATTTACAGGTAGCTCAGTTGGATAGATTGGGAGTGGGATCCTATAGAAGAATGATTCTCAAGCCAGCACACTCCCTCATGGCTGGGTGTGGTGTAGCAAGCTCTCTTTCTCTGGCGTCCTCCGCTGACAGTTGGTCTGGCCCTATGGCAGTCTGCTTTTTCTTGTGACTTGGACCTCCAGCCCTTTCCAAGGGCCTAGCATTAGGACTAGCCCTTCACCTTCAGTGTCCCCATGGTTTCTTTCCCAGAGTGAGGGAACTCTAACCCTCTTCCTTCTAGGCCTGGGTTGCCAACATTATATTTCAAAAATAGGAACAGACCTCAGTTGTCCTCAGTCTTCAATTAAGCCTCTGGGGACAAGTCTCCTCTCCTCACCCATCCTTCCCGGGGGTTCTCTCTCTGCAGATCTGGGCGCTGCTTGCCAGACAGAGAGATGGGTCGGCCAAATTTGAGTGATGTTGGCAACTTGACCTGGTGGGTGGGCTCACAATGTCACTCACATTTGGCCCAACCTCTGTCATACGAAATGGAGGGGTGGCCAGGACTGATGAGAGTGTCATTGCGACCCCATCCACCAGGTCAAGCTGCCAACCAGTAGCACTTTGCAAAGGAAAGTGCTGGAGCATCACTCCATCCTGGATTTCAGGTGCCGGAGCAACACTTCAGACTACTTCAGACCCAGCAGAACTGAAATATGGGATAAAAGGCACCCTGTACTGATTTATTATGGAACCGGCAATTTGTTATTTAAATAAGGGACATCCCTTATAGCATGGGGCTGTTGGTGACCTTACCTGGGTCCCTCTCCTGGACCTCCACTGTAGCTTTTACTTCCTTTCTGAAGAAGGCCCCACTCCTCCCAAGCTAACAAATCAAGCTTTACATACACCCCAGGTGCAACAGGGTGGGCTAATTGAGCTCTCAGACTACCTTTAACCCTCACCTGTGTGGCATTTATACCCTATCACAGACCCACTGGAACAGGAGCAGAGTAGAGCTAAGGGGGAGTAGGTTTCAGATGGTTGCATTTGAAGAAGGTGGGGGGATGGGGCAACATGCCTCCCATTTACCGTGGTTAGAGTTTATAGTCATAGGAAGGCAAGGCCATGATGCCCAGTAGGGGACAGCTGTCACTTGCCATCTATAGCTTCCACGTTCCGCCTTGTAACAAGAACTTACGGCCAGACAGAAAATGTGCACTGAGAAAAGTAACAAACAAAATTCCATGTCTTAAGTAGTTTGCTGCTTTCTGCCTCTTGACTTTTTTCCATGCATGGTTCCTGGCCAGAAGTATATTTAGGGCAAGGAAAGCTAAGAAGAAGGAATTGACCTAGAATGGAAGTCAAATACCCCTATTTAATTTTACAGTTGTTGACACAACTTGTTACATGTGTTTCCTACCAGAATAAATGAAATCACAGTCATCTGATTTTCAAATTACCATATCTATTGTTTCAGAAATACAGGGTGTAAATAATTGCAGTGCAATCTCCTATGTCTGGACCTCTCTCATCCGGAACCGTTATCAGGATTAGCATAAATTATGGTGCCATCTAATAATGAAATCACTGAACACTGATTGTGCCAACTATTTAAACCTGTAATTACTGCTCATTAGAAACGTGGTTCATGTTATTTCCCTTTACAGACCCCAAGTTGTTGTCAAAAGTAAGCCTGCAAAAATTCAGCAGAGAAGCAGCATGGAGAAAGTAACTTCGTCTGCCTGCAGGGCAAAACATACCAATAATTGATCAGCTGAAGGGAATAGAAACATGGTGCCAGAAATTTCTTACCTATACATAATAAATACAGATTCCCACAGAAAGCTGTGAACATGAATACACTCTAGCAATAAGCTTCAGATGGTGCTTGTGAAAGTACAGACACTGTCTCCTATGAAAGGGATAAGCCTCTCTGTATGTAATAACCCTATATTAGCAATATTGAAGAGAGAGATGTTTACCTCTAGGCTAATGGTTATTGTATGCGTGGTTGTATTTGACCAGGAAATTCTTGGAAGAAAACAATGGGACTTCAAGGTGAATCAGGATCATGTTTAAAATTTCAAACAACAACACGAATTTCAGCTGTAAAGTTTTGGTCCATGTGGCAGAAGTATGCTCTCATACAAGGCAGTTTCTGGACACAGTGTTACAGTCCCACCAAAATTAGTACCTGCTATAAGAGCAAGAGGTTTCTACTGGTGGGGAAGGGAAGTCTTTTTACCATAACTCTGATTTGCATTAATTTACCCAATACTACTGTATTTGCACCCTAAGAAAGCACATCAGAATAAGAGATGCTTTGGAAGCCACAAGGAGCAAAAGTCTGCCATCAGACCCATTCTAGTTCATTTAAAACACAGCCACTAAGATGATCTTACTTCACTTAGAACAGAAACAACAAGGAGTCTGGTGGCACCTTAAAGACTAACAGATTTATTT
>NW_020664447.1:55804099-55824267 GCF_002925995.2 Terrapene triunguis
ATGCAGGCCCCTACATTTGTACCCTAAAGTTCAAAGTGGGGATACAGCCTTGACACCTTCTTTGGAGGTTTTTAAGGCCCGGCTTGACAAAGCCCTGGCTGGGATGATTTAGTTGGGAATTGGACCTGCTTTGTGCAGGGGGTTGGACTAGATGACCTCCTGAAGTCCCTTCCAACCCTGATATTCTATGATTCTATGATTCCTCCTGACTTGGCTAGAGGGAGACATGTTGGCATATCTTCTCAGGGCTGGTTTTAGGGACAGGGGGATAGGCAGTCACCTTGGGCACTGCATTAAAGTTGGCACAGGACAGAAGCAAAGAGGAAAGGACTAGCATAGTAAGCTGTTATCTTCGCAGATCCCTTTGTAAATAGCTTGCAGAGGGTAGTTGCAGGGCCGGCTCTAACTTTTTTGCCGCCCCAGGCAAAAATGAAGAGCTCCGCCCCGCCGTAACACCCCCCCCCCCCAGTGCCGCGCTGCCGACCCCCTCATCCCCCAGCGCTGCGCCGGGCCGCCCAACCCCCCCGAGCGCTGCGCCAGGCCACCCAAACCCCCCCCCCCCCCTCCCCCAGCACCTCACCAGGCCGCCCAAACCCCCCGAGCACCTCGCCGGGCCGCCCAAACCCTCGGAGCGCCACACCAGGCCAGCCAAACCCCCGCCCCCCCCGAGCGCCGCGCCGGGCCGGGCCACCCAAACCCCTGGAGCGCCGCACCATGCCACCCAAACCCCCAGAGTGCCACGCCGGCCAAACCCCCGCCCCCACGGAGCACCGCACCAGGCCGCCCAACCCCCCGCCCCCCCCCCCCCCCGAGCGCCGGGCCGCACCGCCCAAACCCCCGCCCTCCCAACGCCACACCACCGAAGCCCCCGCTCCCCCCAGCGCCGCACCACCGAAACAAACAAAAAAAACCCTTGAGTGCCGCCCCGCGAACAAAAACAAAAACACCGCGAGCGCCCCCCGCCACCTCAACATTGGCCATCCCTTATAAGGTGCCGCCCCAAGCACGTGCTTGGTCGACTGGTGCCTGGAGCCGGCCCTGGGTAGTTGATTAGGATTAGTCTGTTTCCCTGCAGATCAAACACTTTACAAGATGAGGGGGCTGCAAAGTGCTCTTCAATCCTAATACATTTCATGTCTACGGCTTGACTATAGAGAGAGAGAGAATAACATGACAAAAGACAGGGAAAGGAGCAAACAGACAGAACAGAGGAACAAAAGGGAGAGAGAGAAGAATTAAGAGCTGTCCAAACACAGAAACAAAGCTAGGGACTGGGGACGACACAGAAAAAGATGCACCCAAGAATATCTAGAGGCAGCTATCCCAACACCTCCTATGAAGCACCATTACAGCCAGTGCAAAGGATTCATTGGCATATTTGGGAGCAACTGAGATGAGAAATACCAAATACCAACTAGACCTATAGTGCCAGTTCATCCTGCTCCTGAGACTGTGGCAGATCTATTCATAATTTAAGGCTACTATTGATCATCTTGTTAGATTTCCTCCATAACATAGGTGGCTATACAGTTTATGCAGTAATTCCTTCTGGAAGAGCTAGAGCATATCTTTTAGAAAGCCATCCAATCTTGATTTAAAGATGGCAAGCGACAGAGAATCCACCACCTCCCTCTGGGAGTTCTTCCACTGGTTAGTTAGCGGCTTGGTTTAAATCTTGCTTTCAGTAACTACATGCACATAGCAGCTTGGATTCTCAACTGCACCTCCTGTGTGGTGGAGCTTAGGAGCAGCAGCCCAGGCAGTGTGAGGAGTAAAGCCACCTTTGTGCTCTTCATATTTTGAGCCTGGATGGGGACATGCCCAGCCCCCCAGATAAATTAGAGATGCCTTGGGGGGTATGGGGGTGGATGTAGGGTTGCCTATTCCCTCTGAAGCTCAAGTGAAGATCTCTGTACAAAAATTTGCTCAGGTTCCAGCCCTTATTGCCACCAGAGCAGCATAAAGGTGCCAGAATGTAGCCATGATTCAGGGCTAGAAAATCTAATCACTGGATGGGGGATTTAACTAATTGGTTCTATTATGTACCAGTGTCTCACTAACAGCTGAGAGGCACAACAAACACTACTCTGAGATTGTCATTTGATAGAAATTAGCTGGACTAATAGAACAGCTGACACTGTGTTCTGAAGGGAAAAAACCAATGTGTTCACCCATAATGTGAGTGTTCCTCTTCCTTTCACATCCCACTGGGTTCATCATTCCGGAGAAAGGATCTGCAAAATTTTTGTTTCTAAAATAAAAAGCTCTTTTTTGGGTAGGTTGGACAAACCCAGCAAAAGCTATTTTGTTGATAAATATTTATATGTAAAATAAACAAAAAAAGGAAAAACCAAATTAAGATACACCCCCGCCCTGTGTAAAAACCCCAAAACAATAATCTCTACTGACAACTTTAACCCTCTGAAGCACAACATATAATGGAAATAGCAACTTAACTTGGACTTAAGAGATGTGAGGTTCTGCCATAATACACTGCTAGCTCAAGTAGGCATAGCCAATGATTTAGTGCAAATGTGTTTTCAGAACTGCTAGCAAAACAAAAGCAGAGCGAACATGTCCATACAACAGATTTATAGAGATGGACAAACCAATAAAGAGTCTAGACAGCACTGAACTGTGCGTTTGGCTCTTCTTCTGCCCTCTGTCTGTGAATGATGTTGAGCCAAGGAAGTGGATTAAACCCTGGCAATCAATCAGTGACACGCATTATTTACATATTTTCTTTCTTATTATCTAATAATCTGCTCCAATTGTTTATACATAGCTAAGCCAGATCCTGTAACTTGGCTCTTCCTTCCAACTTTCTGACCACACCAGAACTTTAAGCCTTATTGTTTGCATTAGTGGAGGGTGGGGGGAATGTCAGTGGTATTGTTAGTTTTTAAAACTATCCCTTTCACTATTTGTCAAAATATTCTGCTGTTTGGCCTGTCCTTGTTCCTGACTGAACAGAATGATGGATACGTCAAATGAAAAAAAATCCTACTATTCTTTTCACAAAGATTCTTAAACTTTGTTACAACTTTTGACATCTTTAAACATCTCCCAGTTTATGAAAGCAATTGGTTTCCTTTAAACCCTAACAAGATAAACTGAAATTCTGTTCAAGTCATTTTTATGCCTTTCCTCCCTGACAGAAGAAACTAGGATTTTTCCTTCCAGTTGACTGCAAGATTATATTTAGTGTTTTTACTCTGTTTTGTACAAATAGAAGTGGTGACGTGTTGTGACAAGAAGACAGACCTCATATTACCATATATTTATAATCGGCAGAAGAAAGGGTAGTGTGTGAATAGGTTTATTAAAGCAGGCTATTAATGCATATGAAAGGAAAAGGCATCAACTAGTTCTACAATTATCTACTCACTACCCATTTGCTTACTCCACTGAACGGGTAGAGAACTAATCAATCAGAGATGGGAGCTCAGGGGGAAAGGGAGAGTTTAGAATAGCAGCAGACTGTAAAATCATCCATTGGAGGACTAAAAGATTTATACAAGCTGGAAGAGCTATAAGAGCTCTGAAGTGACCGAGTCATTTCCATATGGATTAATTGTTGAACTCGGGTCTCTTTATAAGGTTTTCTTAAATCTTTGATTGAGAGTCATCTTAGCAACTAGAAAAAGAGTTCTGCTAATACCACCGGCACAGAACCAGACTGATGGTCAGTCAAGCAGAACTGCACTAATACTAAGGACTGGAATTATATTTTTGGTGTGTTTTTGCGCGCGCACGCGCACACACACACACACACACACACACACACACACACACACCCTAATCATGCTAACATCTCAGGCAAATTAATAGACAAAGTTCTATCTCAAACTTAGACAAATCCTTCTCCATTCCCTAATTAGAAAGTCAGCTATCTTGGTCTCTTCCAGGACTAGAAGCAAGTGGTAGCATTGCATTGCCCTGAAGTGTTGAGACAGATCATAAACCTGTCACTTGTCCAGGACTGAGTATTACCCATCTTGGGCCTCAGACCAATGTACTTTTTGTATGGAGGTAGATCCCCATTTGGGGGGAAAAGGAAACATTTTTGTTGCAAGCTAAGGTTTCTGTTTTGTTTTGGGCTATTTGATTATAGCTGTTTGCAGATTCGCAGAGGTTTGAAATAGAATAAATCTCAAGGGAGACATTAGTGGGCAGAGTAAAGATGAGGTAATCAAAGCTACATGCTAAGCACAGTTTATCACAGCTAAATTACAGATATGATACCTATCTCATAGAACTGGAAGGGACCCTGAAGGGTCATCGAGTCCAGCCCCCTGCCTTCACTAGCAGGACCAAGTACTGATTTTTGCCTCAGATCCCTAAGTGGCCCCCTCAAGGATTGAACTCACAACCCTGGGTTTAGCAAGCCAATGCTCAAAAGCATGTGATGTATGTGTATTCATAGATATATACATATACCTAGATCTGTATATTATATATTTGATATTATATCACAATATGAGTGTTGTGTTTAAATATGACATGATGTAATGGTGTAAAAATAGGAGTCTAAATCCTGTTGCAGTTACGTTTTCATAAAAGCCAACCTATAATCCCCAAACAACAATACCCCTGGTAACCGATGGCCTGTTTCCAAAAAGTTGACCCAGTAATATGGTCCTATCCTAAAGAAAAAAAACTGGAAAATTTACACCATGAAGATTGGTTTTATAAATGAAACAGATTTTATAAATGAAACAGGTAAGATTCCGAGAAGTCATTTCTCACCACAGCAAGAGGGTAAGATCTTTGTGGTATTTCCACATGTAAATTTTGAGTCTTAGCCTCACTGGGAGAGATAAATGTGGTATCAGACTCTAAAGCATTACATATTCTCTCTGTCTCTGTCCCTTTCTCTCTGTATATATTAATTTTATAGATCTTTTTATTGTCTGAACTCTACTGGTTGCGTGAGAAGCAGAACAATAGGCCAAGTGCTTCCATTTCACACATGCCACTTCTATAATTCAACAAAGAATAGTAAAAAAGATCTATAAACTTGTTATAAATCAGTGCCCTAAACTAAATTAACCATTGAAATAGATTATCATAAAAATAATGTCATAAAAATATTCTTCACCTCTGTGGCTCAGGTTTGGGTGTGCACACGTGTGCCAGCTCCAATGGCAATGCTAATGATGTGGAATGCTGGGCTTGTGCGTCTACTGCTGTGGGGGAGAGAGGGAGGCAGGCAGGGCTGTGGGAAGGAGCTTTAATATCTCAACGTCTGGGAAAGTAACTCATAAACAGATCCACTAAAATATAATTACTCTACATAACTCACCTTTAGTAGCAATGAGTCATCTTCTCTTTCTTATTAGCAGTCAAGCACTAGTCTTTTGGGCTGTATCTCTGTGCCACTTGAAGAAATTAACGACTAAGCAGATTGGGCTGCTTTAATGGACACTACGGTTTAAGCAATACACAGCTTGTGCAAGGTGTCTTTGGGTTCTACCCTGCATTGCTTATCCACTGAAGAGAAAGCTCCTCGTTTGCACATTTTAAAATAAGTTCCTAGAAATAAGCAAATATAAATATTATAAGAAGATATATAGAAAATGTAACATACAGAACAATCCCGGATTGGTAGGGATGTGGGCTAAAGGCCTAATAGACCCTTTCCATCTAATATCTTCCATTATTTCTAGAGGAGCAGGGAAGCAGCGGGACACTTAAAATACAGGGCAGCTTCAGGGCTGCTCTAATTTACATTCTGACTGCAATGGCCCCCTAGTGGCTGTCTACCAGCCAAGAATAGCTGAACTACCACATCCTCTGGCCACTCCCTCTCCTCTCTCCAGCATGCCCTCTACACATCAAGCCAGTACTATTAGAATCTAAACTTCATTTTAAGGCACGTATTTTGACAAGGAAATTCATTCAGCATAGGCAAGCTGTGAAATCTTCCAGAAAGGAAACTCAGCTGCTGAACTGTCAGGCCTGGGTGTCAGCCACATGGCAAGAATAGAACCTTCTAATAGCTTTTTGCCTTTGGTAAAAAATGGAGATATAGAGAACTACCATGCATTGGCAGCCTGATTTGCATAAAATGGACTAAAAAACCTAACAATGATGTGGAATGCTGGCTTATGCTGTTGCTGGTGGAGTGGAGGGAGCAATGTGAAAAACAGCCACCTCCGTAGGAATGAAAAAAGAAATCCAGGAGGGAAACAACACATAAGGAGCTAGCTGGAAGGGAGGTGGCTGTCAGCTGTAACAATCAGAGACAAAAATAGCTATCTGAGGCCACAGCTGGTTGTTTCCCAGATTTAAAGGGCTAGCTTTGGAGGGTATGCTAGGAGAAAAACACTCAGGGTAAATCAAACTAAGGAGTTTAGAGCTGGCTAGGAAGTCAGAAAGTAAGGAGCATGCAGGGAAAGGGGTCTGAATTCCTTACTTATAGGAGGTGAGGACTCTGCGTGCATTACAACCTCACATTTCCAGAATCGGAGCCTGGAATACTATGTCTTTCTTTTGTTTTCATTTAGAACATTGTGATGCTATAAGAAATATACAAATCCCTGTTGAATAAAGAGTCCTTTGTTTGTGGTTAACCACATCTTCATCACAAAATAGCTGGGCATAACTCATTGTTAATGGGGCTGGGGATGTATTAAACTGGGGTGGCGGGAAGCTATAGCAGTTCTACAGAGGTTGTAATGTGCTTGGTGATACTATCAATAATAGAATTAATCAGGCAGTTTAAACTATACAGCAGTAATCTTTTGCATATATTGAAGAGCATTAAGACTCAAAGCATCCTCACTACTAGAGAAGGGGGACTGTATATTTTGCTTTTAAGTGTCTCAATCCAGTATATAAAATAAACTCACCTTTCAGGATAGATTAGTTGTTATGCCATTTCAAATAAGCATTGTTAACAGATACACTGACTTGTTAAGCCAGGTAATAATGACACCACATTTTATTTATATGGCTCCCATCTGCTGAAGCCTTCTAGGCAGCTCACAAAGGGCTTGATTTTCAGCCAGGCCTTAACATAGCTGCTTTCTATGCTAACGCAAATAACAGTCGTTGGAGGCTGTGAGCACAGGTCTAAATGCTAATCCCTGCACCCGCAATGCATTATTTTATTTGCTCCTGCAACAAAGGCTCTCTCAAAAAGTCAGGCTCACAAAATACATAAGGGATGAAACAGTGAAGACTCTCCATTATAGTCGTTTAACATTATCAAATGACATTATACCCCTCCCCGAGGCTTGCCATGCAGGGGGAGGAATGGTCATCTTCAACTCCTCCGTCTCAATCTCATACCCCGTCTCACTGTTTTTCCCTCCACAACATACCGAAAATTCAACCCATCTTCTCTGTCCCAATAGCTGTCACTGTGCCCTCATCCTCTCCCATCTTGATTACTACAACCAGCTTCACCATCAATCTATTTAGCTTAACAAAGAGAAGGTTAAGGGGTAACCTGATTACAGTCCATAAGTACCTACATGGGGAACACATATTTGATAATGGGCTCTTTAATCTATCAGAAAAAAGAGCTAACACAATCCAATGGCTGGAAGTTGAAGCTAGACAAATTCAGACTGGATAAAAGGCATCAATATTTAACAGAGGGTAATTAACCATTGGAACAAATTACCAAGGGTCATAGTGGATTCATCATCACTGGGAATTTTAAAATCCAGACTGGGTGTTTTTCTAAAAGATATGCTTTAGTTCAAGCAGGAATTATTTTGGGGACGTTCTATGGCCTCTGTTATGCAGGAAGTTAGACTATTTGATCATAGTGGTCCCTTCTGGCCTTAGAATTTATGAGTCACGCAGCTACAGAACACTCAGCTCTAGTCCATCCTAAATGCAGCTCCCATACTTACTTTCCTTGCCTGGTGCTCCAGCTAGGACAACTCCCCCTACTTGCATCCTTCTATTCACTCCTCTTCCAGCTCTATTTCAGATGTAAGGCTATGGCTACACTACGAGGCTTTTAGCGACACGGCTGTGCCACTACAGCCGTGCTGCTAAAAGATGCGCAGTGTAGCTGCTGTTTGTCGGCAGGAGAGAGCTCTTCTGCTGACAAAAAACTTCCACCCCCCACGAGCAGCAGCGGCTTTGTCAGCAGGAGAGCACGCCTGCCGACAAAGCGCTGTTCACACCAGCCCTTTTTGTTAGTAAAACGTTTATCATTTGGGGTGTGTGTGTGTGTGTTTGTTTAACACTCCTGAATGACAAAAGTTTTGCCGACAAAGTGCCAGTGTAGACAACACCTAAATATCTTGCTCTCACTTACAAGCTTCTACACAACTCTGCTCCACCTATGCTGGCAATTCCTCTCTACACCTCCTCCCACAGCCCCAGGCGTCATTTGTATCCTTTTCCTATTCCCATCTCCATGCCTTCATCTCTGCTGCCTCCCGCTCATGCACGCTCATTAACCAATCTACATGAAGCGCCATGCCTGCTCACCACCTCCCTACCTTCTACAAGTCTCACTTCTATTTCATTGCCCACAAGCAGTAAGTTATTAGCTTAATCCAATTCCATCCTCCACACACATCTTGACAGCACA
Source organism: Terrapene triunguis (assembly GCF_002925995.2). Taxonomy (NCBI): domain Eukaryota; kingdom Metazoa; phylum Chordata; order Testudines; family Emydidae; genus Terrapene; species Terrapene triunguis. The sequence goes on from NW_020664447.1 coordinate 55,812,660, forward strand.
CACACAGAAATTAGATAAAAATGTAAATACTCTTGCTGGAATGTGGCAACATAACACTGCTTCATTTCTTAGAATTCAGAATAACAACACACAAGAACCCTAAAACAGAGAGAGACACGAAGCAGGTTGCTCCCTAAAACAGAGAGGCACAACTCATCCCGCCTCCCATTCTATATCTGGTTTGCAGGGCTGGACCTTTATATAATGTTTATATTTATAGTCTATGCATTGATTATTTATATTCTGTGCATTGATTATGCACTGATAGGTTCCATGCTAGTAAACAAACAACGACTCTCAGTGAAACAATGCTAAACTAGGATCATTGTGGTCTTTAAAAGGTTTCTTTGTACTTTTATGCAGATTGTTTTTTTGCTGGCTGAAGCACAGCCAGAATAAAGAGTCTGCAAATCCTTAGAAGAAATTTTTTGTGGCTCTTCAGAATTTTTAATATCTCGCTGAGAATTAGAGCAGGAGGCGAGATGACTAAGCTGGGGGAGAGGGAGACTGCACCAATGAGTTGGGACGTACAGTCCAACAGCCCTGGCAGAAACCTACTGCTGAGCTCCCTGGCTTTCTCAAAAAGGCAGCGGGAGCAGACAGAGGAGCCTGGCACTGCCCTCTGGCTGCTGAGAGCCCTAAAGTGCTATTCTGTGCTTACAGGAATTTTAATTCACTCTGATCATACAAAGCCTCTGGCTGTTTTCCTAAATCCTATGAGAGCTGTTTTCCAAAGAGCCTTACTTCGGTGGCTCAAATTTAGGGACAGCAGTTTTTGTCTCTAGTTCTGAAACCGTAAGGCTCAATCCCACACAGGGGAGTAAAGGAGCTTAATGGGTCCCTTTACTCCTCTGGATGGGCCATCTGAGTCCAAAATCCCACACATTGTGACCTGGCGAGCAACTGCTGCCAGACCACTACTCTCCCTCCCTCACAGGTGGGGAATAGACGGACTCATGACTACACCCCTCCTGCCTTTGCAGCACACTGGCCTGGACAGCTGAGCCCGTTTGGAAGTAAGCTGCACTAAGAAATGGGCTGACATGGCTTACTTCCCCGACGGAGCAAGGGAGAAGCAGGATTGAACTGTGACTCCTACTCACAATTGGGGTCCCTGCTTTTCCTGCTGGGGCAGTGCAACCATGTGCTGGCCCTTACTCGGGGTGGATTGCAAGCTGCCACCCTCGCCCTTAGTGATATCTCTGGTTTTATGAAGATTCTTTTTAGGTTAATAGAGGAATGGGTGGGAGTGAGAATGATCTGTCATTTCATAAATGGGGCAGCTATCTTGTGTGCCATTTCTTGTTCACTTGGGGCTGGATCCTACCCCCGATGATAAAGCAGGCCCAGGCCATTCTGTGGGCCCCACACTCACAGATTTAACAGGGTTTGCTGTAGAGGCAGGACAAAATGGAAAATTTGAGATCCAGATAATCACCCTGCAGTTTTGGGTGTTTGGATCCAGTCTTTTCATCGTTATAAACTCTAGATCTGGATTTGCATTTCTTACCCTCCTCCCATCTCAAAACTAGAATGTTCAACTCAATGTCTATTGCTCTTTTAAGAGCTAAAGCCTATGTAATCTATCAGTCTCCGCTTGGTTATATCCAGCTTCACCACATCCATTTGAACATCAGTGATCTAACTCAACAGTACAAAACCCAGCAATCTTAATTTAGATTTTTGTTTCTTTATTTTCACATCTGCTTTCCAAAATAAACCAGTCCGTTTTTTACTGGTTGGTACATGAACTAAAATATATCTTGCTTGAGTACGGAAGTGGCTTAGATTAATGAGTTACATTTATTTAGGTTCTTCATTTTTACAGTAGTGTAAAAATAGATTTTTATGTTTCTAAACTACTAGTTATTACTGGCCTGATTTTTAGACTGCTGAGCAGTTGTAGCTCCAAGTTAAATCAGTGGATACTCAAAACTCTAAAAATCAGGCCATGAGAGACTTACTCATTGAAATGTATAAACTGTATTCTTGGTTAGAACCCACTAAAATACGCATATTAGGAAACGTTTGTGTTATTTGAATACAAAACAACTACATTTTGATTGAGATACAGAATAAAATTAATGAAGATGACTCATCTAATAACTTTGCATTTAAATGGCAAGTTTCAGAATGAATGATCCCCAGGCATTTAGCAGAAGGGAAGAATAAACAAGTCATTGAATTTTTAGGCAGAATGTAATTACCTAAATTGGATTCTGGCCAGGACACAGGGCTATCCACTCCTACTCTCGCAAAAAGTTCTACTACTAAAGAGACGGCAGCTGTTATAGCAAAAGAACCTACCAATTGCTCATGCAACCTACATCTGTTTAATTCTGAATGGGTTTGACTGCCACCAAATATATAAAGACAAACCACTGAAGTGGAAGTTACCAGCTAATGACCTAGAAACAGAAACCCACCTGCTAATCTTCCACATCTTTGGGGGAGTTCCTCGTACAGCCCAGAAAACTCCCAGTTTCCACTTGAATACATTCTTTCCAGTTTCCGGGGAAGGATAAGATCAGAGCTCCCTCCCATTGGGTGCAATGGCCAGAAATCAGCAGCTCTCAGGACACATGCAGAGGAAAGGAACCCCCTCAGAGGAGACAGCGAACCAAGGAAGCTATGTAAATGTAGCTCTTAAGAACCATGCTGCCACACTCCCTCCATACTACCTGCCAGGAGCTGCCCCAGAATCCCTCTTCAGAGCAGTGCTGGGTTTACAATGGCTCCAGTAGCTCCATGGAGCCGGTCCTGTGCTGAGAAGGGGCCCCAGCCTGCTCCACTTGCACTGCGCCCCGAGACGCCGCTGGCTCTCCCCGCCCACCACTTGCTCCTCTCGGCCTGCCTGCCAGCTGGCCAAGGGCTCCTCTCTGCTCCCTGGCCCCACCCCCTGCTCTTCTCAGCCCCCTGGCCGGACCCCAGTGCACCTCCAGCTCTGGGCAGTCTCTCTTCCCACCACCTGTGGGGCCCCACCTGTCTCCCTGGAACTGAGCCGCCTGGGACTGGTGCAGAAGCCTGGCCAGTCTCAGCCAGATGTGTGGTTGGGGGGGGTGGGAAGGACAGTGTGGCGAGCTTGGCTGGGCCCCTCCAGGCAAATGCATCTTGAGGGAGCCCAGCCAGGGCAGGCCCTGGCCTGGCTGATTGCGCCACTCCTGAGGGGCCAGAGCGATTCCTGGCCCTGGGACCGGCCCTGGCTGCACTGCCGGCTCAGCCCAGCAGACACAGTCACCTCCTAGCAAGGCCGGTGAGTGCAGCCAGGAGGCAGGGCTTGGGGGAGTGGGTCTGTGGGGAGTATGCAGGGTGTGCTGGGCTGTGAAGGGGCGGGGAGGATCTGTGTGTATTGGGGCACGAGGGAGTGGGGGTTCTGTGGTGGGTGCTGGGTAGTTGTGGTGGGGCTGTGGGCAGGGATGGTGTTGTGCAGGGCACTGTGCATTTGTGGGTGGGTCTGGGGGGGCGCTGGGCATAGTGGGTCCAGGGGGGCTCTGGCCATAGGGAGTTGGGGGGTGTTGGGCGGGGGGGAGCGTGTGGTGTGGCGTGGCATGGGCAGGCCACTGTGCGTCTGGCAACTGCTGGTCTGTAAATAGTGCCCTCTCATTGGGCAGAGCAGGGCTGCCCCTGCCATGCCATGCTCCATTGCCCCTGGCTGGCCCCTCGCTCTGGGGACTGACTTCCACATGCCATGCTCCATTGCCTCCATGGAGGCCCACAAATATGTTTGGCACCGGGCCCACAAAAGGTTAATTCGGCCTGGAGGAGTTTGCAATTACAAATGAAAAGGTTCTGCTGGGCATTATGTTACTCCTGGAACCCCACTGGGGAGTAGGGGAATATTTCCTGATCCCAGCTATAGAACCTAGTCCCTGTAGAAGGCTATCCATGGTGATAGGGGAGAGCATATGCACAGCCAGCATTCCTCTCAACCCTAATACTGCTTTTAGATCCCTTTTTCTTTAAAAATCACTGCATTTTCTATAACTTGTGTGGGATTCAGGAACCATCTGAAAAAAGGACAACCCCTGAGGACATTCTAGTACTTACTAAGGCCCTGACTCAGTAGAGCATTTAAGTATGTGCTAAAATCAATGAAATTTAGGAATATGCTCAAATGCTTTGCTCAATAGGGACAGGATTACTCATGTGCTTAAAGTTAAGCACACATTTACGTGCTTTGCTGAATTGGGCCTAAGACTCAAAAAAGGGCTGCTCCCTAGCAAGGAACTCTGCCCAGAGTCCACTGTTTCTTGCCCCTCTCCCCTAAATCTCTATAGAACTGTTACCAGACCAAGGCTATTCTAGAACTTAAAAGGCAAATTTATTCAATAAGCACTAGATCAGGTGGCAGCTGCTAGACAATCTGCCACCAATCAGCAGTTTATAAAAGAGTAAAGAATCCAATAATAACTCACAGTTGGGGAGGAAGACACAGCCTGCAGTTACGGGGGAAGGTCATAGTTAGACAGACTATTCTTTTGGTGAAATCATTTCATATTAAATCTATTTTTAGCTGGTAAATTTGCCAGTCCTGCTGGACTCTGCTAGCAGGATACCCACAGCTGAGCCCTCTGCAATATATACTGTAGGTCAGAGGTGTGGGACTTTTGCATGGAAGGGGGAAATTTGAAGATAAAGTAGGGGAGAAAAAGATATACCATTTTGTCCCATTTCCCTTTTTACCTCCCTGCTTTTCAAGGTGGAGAGAGAGAGATATCCTTATGCAATGACAATGACACTGACTTCTGATGACACTCAGTCCATTCCCAGGCAATAAAACCTGATAAAAATATTCATCATTCTCTCCCAGTCACAGTATGATTTGTGGGTGGTTAGGAAGGGTTCAGGTTATGCAACACATCTGGAAGGTGTTTTTGTAGTTCCCCCACATGCAACTGGCAGCCCTCTGATTTCTATACCCATCCATCTCAAATGAAAAGATTTGTCTATGTCATTTTCACTTACAGCTCAGAAATCCCTATACAAAAATTGAACAAAACCAATCTGAGTTCAACTTTCCTAAAGAAGCATGAAAAACTCTGGCAGGTCTCAGTGTAAACCAAGTTTTTCCAGTTGGATTACAGCACCATCTTCAGGCCTTTCCGTAGTGCAAGCTTGTTCAGTGTATTCTCTTTTCTGTACATACATATTCTTTGATTCCAGCAGGATATTTAATGATTTAAACAATGACAAACTATATCTTTTACACCGTCTCGTTTAGAAGAAACTGAGCAAAATCCCTTTGGATATGGGTGGTAAATTTGTTGGTTACACACTATATATATCTCTATATATACTTACAGTACAGTTCTGTTTGTGATAGTTGAAAACAGAACTGTGAGATAATAGTAAGATACAGTATGTGTGAAATGCCTTAGTTAAGAACTGAAAACTGAACAACAGATTCTTGCTACAGTACCACAAGCTTAAAATGCTGCTTGCATTGGTCCATATATACTGCTATGTAGCAGCAGTAGCTGTGATTGGTCCATTAGCTCTCATTACACTTTTCTCGGGCAGACAGATAAATATAGATATCAAGTATTCAGAATTTTCGATGACACAAATCGCTAGGTCAGCTTTGTCCATGGAGTCTCTTGTTTGATAAATGACTTATCAGAACAAAAGAAAAAGTGTTCTGATACATTTAAAAGACCCTGGGATACAGGCTGCTTGAGTGTGCAATTTAACAATTAGACTTGTATTAAAATAACATCCATCTGTACAGAAATTATCTGCTGTAACAGTACAAATGGATTTTTAAAAACACCCACCACTTTTCACCTTGAAGAACCTAAGGAATTTACAGGGCTGGATTCCATTCCAAAGGGTTCAATGTACACCATTTCATCACTTGAGAAATCCACTAGTGCTTGTGGGTGTGCATTGCTGCCCTAGGCCAGTCGCACAGATTTTGGAGATATGCAGCAACCTGAATCTTAAGGACACGGCTTTACAGAACATGCTTTAGGGCACAGACATGGATTCTATGCAGGCTCCCTTCACCTGCTCAGTGCCAGGTGAGATCACTTAACAAGACTTTGTACCTTCATCTGGACATCAAACTGCGCCAGATCTTCAGTTCTTGCTGTAAATTACCAGGCAAACTAGTCTGACACATGACTAGTCTCACCAACCCCAAGTATTCAAAAAATCATGTTGGCCCCCCATATCAATCATGAGAGATTTGTTTTAAACTCATAAGCATAAAAATAATTTTTGTTCTTTATTTGCTTTCTGATGTTTCAGATCTTTGGAAGGGCTGTCACATTTTTAAGCTTCTCTCTGCCACCAGGAGGTACAGAAACATTTTTTAAATGAAAACTGAGATTCAGATGTAATCACATTACTCCAGGAGCTTGGACTTTAAGCAAAACATCAAATATCATGAACCTCACGATAATATCATGAGAGTTGGCAACACTGCACATCAGCATGTAAAACCTTTTGGAAGGCCTTTTTTGTTTGTTTGTTAAATCTCTGCTGTGATGAGAATTTGAACTAAAATAATGTCCTGAATGCAGCCAAAAATGATTGAAGTCCATGTAAATGCCCTTTAAAACAAGGATACCCTATCATTCCAAAAGGTATGTGTGAGCTATCTACCTCTGTCGGGCATTTATTGTTTTAAATGCTATATATGTTATGGGGTTAGAAGCCATGAAGTTGCTGCATAACTGATGAGAAGCAGCATATGCCACACACACACTCACTGCTTCAGAGTAATTGCACATATAAAAGTAGATTTCTTTTTTTAAAAGTCTTGCGTGCAGAGAAGAATCATTAATTTCACTTGAAGTGATTCCCAAACAGGATATGGAGCCTCTAACAGCTCTTTGGGTTGTGCCAATTGTATTGTGCAGGTGTTTAATCCAAGTGCTCAACTGCACGTAGGGAACACTCATTCCGCAAGTGCCGGGTGGAGTGAGAGCTGCATGCTAGTGTCACATAGCTGCAAGGGGTTGATTCCTCAAAATCAGCAGAAACCTTGGGAAGCTGCTAATTTTTGTAAACAAGAGCCTGGGTTTTATGGAGCAAAACTGAGCAGAAAACACTGAAGTACACGAGAACCAAATCCCTTCTGCCAAAGCCTCTTATTATAGCAGTGAAGCACTAAAACCTGCCATAAACAAGCTGATTGCTCATTTCAGCCTCTCTCTGTGTCTGCAGTCAGGAAAAGCAGCAGCAGCTTCAACCTAAGTAGAGCTGTTGGGATAGGAAACATCTCTTGAAGGTCATTACCAATCTTATTTTTAGGCTTTCTTAGAACTTCCTCATTCACATAGAACAGAAAACAATATATATTTGCTTAGGATGAAAGCTGAGATAGGGTCACTGGAATTGTTGGTGTACACAATACAACTACACATGCTTGCTCTGCTTTTTAAGGAGGTGACTGATATGAGGCTGTGGGAAGATTAGATGTTCTTAGGTGAAGTAAGGCTAAAAGTCCCAATGTGGCTGCTAATGGACTTTTGATCTCAGTACAAACCACTAGAAAGAGTTTGACAAAAGGACAGTCTCCTCTAAAAGCTGACATGGAACCAGGGAGAAGACTAAGGTTATGACTGTCTCCCACTTCCAGGAGGCTGTATTTGTGTGTGCAGGGCCGGCTCCAGGGTTTTTGCCGCCCCAAGCGGCGCAAAAAAAAAAAAAGCCGCGATCGCAATCTGCGGCGGCAATTCGGCGGAAGGTCCTTCGCTCCAAGAGGGAGTGAGGGACCGTCCGCCGAATTGCCGCCGCATAGCTGGATGTGCCGCCCCTCTCCGGAGTGGCCGCCCCAAGCACCTACTTGGCAAGCTGGTGCCTGGAGCCGGCCCTGTGTGTGTGGTGGGGAGAGGTTATGCCTGCAGTGTCACTCCAGGACAAGGGGGAAGGAAGTATAGCAGAGAGGCAGCATGAACTGGCCCTACACAATGGAAGTGTGGTTAGTGAGGGGGCAATTGTGGATGATCCTTATGAAGCGGTATTAGCAGAGATTGAGCCAGAACCGTTGATATCATTGGCTTTATGGTTCCAATCCCTCTACACACAAGACCCACTCCTAACTGCAGTCTCTGCACTCGGTAATTGAAGTTTAAATTATGTAACTTTAAATTATCTGCGGGCCTGACTTAAAATCCACTGAAGCACAGGCACAGACTTTGTGATTTCCCGGGGGGAGATGCTTGACCCCCACTCTGCCCCTGGCCCCTCCCCCTCTCTGTCCCCTCCCTGCCTCTTCCTGCCCCATTCTGCCTCCTACCCCTCCCCCACAGCACCTCCATCACACTGCTGAACAGCTGATCATTGGTGGTGGGAGGTGCTGGGATGGAGGGGGACGAGCTGATCAGCGGGACTGCCGGTGGGTGCTGAGCACCCACTTTTTTTTTTCCGTGGGTGCTCCAGCCCTGGAGCATCCATGGAGTCCGCACCTATGCACTGAAGTCAATGGGAGTCTATTGACTTCTATGGGTTTTGAATCAGGGACTGGGGAAGAACTTGCAAGGTAAGGCCCACAGTAAAAATGTATCTTGAAATTGATGTATCAGTTCTTTGGTGCTGTAAACAACAAGGCTGACCAGAGCACAACCAAGAGGAAAGTTGGGAGGGAACACAAGCCTCTCTGTCCCCGTAGGGATAAGGTTTCAAGAGAATCTCTGAATTCCCATCTGCCTTTATGAGAGGTAGCAGTAGCCTTTACTAGAAACTTATTTAAAATCTATAACATTAAACATTAATAAGCCAAAAAAAGGTCAACTCCTAAAGGTAGCTGAAATATATATATATAAACAAAGAGCATGGCTACACTTGCAGATGTAGAGCGCTGGGAGTTAAACCAGCCTTCGGAGACCGCAGCAGGGAAAACATTGCTGTGTATTTACACACTCAGCTGGAAGCGCACTGGCGTGGCCACATTAGCAGCTCTTGCAATGCCACAAAGAGCAGTGCATTGTGGTAGCTTTCCCAGCGTGCAAATGGCTGCAACGTGCTTTTCAAATGCGGGGGGTAGGGTGGAGTGTGACAGAGAGTGTGTTGTGTGTATTGGGGGAGGGAGAGAGTTGGTTTTTGGGGTGCTGAGAGTGTGTCAGCATGCTGTCTTGTAAGTTCAGACAGCAGCAGACCTCACCCCCCCACCACCTCTCTCTCATTCACTCACAACAGCAGCATTCCACACTAATGGCGTGCTTTGTCCTGGAGCAGATAAGCATGCCGGCTGTCAGAAACGGAGCTTTGAAAGGGGATAGCCGCAATTCTACAGCCGAGTTCAAAAGAATGACAAGAGTGGCCACTTGATTTAAGGGGATTATGGGACATTTCCGGAGGCCGATCACAGCGCAGTAATGCAACACCTCATTCACACTGACGCCCGGGCGTTTCAGCTGCAGCACAGCAAGCATTATGCTTCTCGTGGAGGTGGATTACCAGGAGCGCTCCAGCTGCAGAGTTCAGGCACTCTATGGCCGTGGCTACACTCAAAACTTCAAAGCGCTGCCGCGGGAGCACTCCCGCACTCCAGCACTTTTAAGTGTGAGTGTGGTCACGTGCCAGCACTGGGAGACAGCTCTCCCAGCGCTGCAGGTACTCCACCTCCATGAGGGGATTATCTTACAGCGCTGGGAGCACGGCTCCCAGCACTGGGGCACTGTTTACACTGGCGCTTGACAGCGCTGTAACTTGCTGCACTCAGCGGGGTGTTTTTTCACTCCCCTGAGCAAGAAAGTTGCAGCGCTATAAAGCGCCAGTGTAGCCAAGCCCTAAGTGCCTTGCCAGTGTGGATGAGTTGGGAGTTAGGTTGCCTGGGGCTGCTTTAATGCGCTCTAACTTGCAAGTGTAGCCATGCCCAAAAACATTTAGTTTACATGATTCAGAGTACCCAGAATGCCATGGGACAACTATGCAAATACAAAACCAGCCAGAGTTTTAAACATTCATAGAAATGTAGGGCTGAAAGGGACTTCAAGAATCTAGTCCAGCCCCCTGTGCTGAGACTGGGCCAAGTAAGCCTAGATCATCCCTGACATATGTTTGTCTAACCTGTTTTTTAAAACCTCCACTTCCACTTGAAATGCTAAACTAGACAGTAACTATTATATCTACATAAGGCCCAGGAAGTTGTAAGGACACCTATAGTGGCAGAATTGGTGTCAAATTGTGGCACTTGGCCACTGGTTCACACAGAGGACTGGTATGTGGCCTTAGGAGGGATTGTACATCTCTCTCTCAGCTCGCTGGTGCACAGAGCAAGCACACAGGCTCCACGCTGAAGAGGAGCAGTTTGTTGTATCTCTATGGAGAATCACCTAAGAGGTAGTTTATCCTTCTAGACTTATTCTGTGGGTGCCAGTTTCTCCAGAAATTGTTCTACCAAAAGTAATGAGAGAGGCCAAAGAAAGATTATTATCTGAGTGCTGTACAGACCACAAAGGAAGATATAGAGCCTGGGCAGAGGAGAAGTGTCAAAGGTTTTATAAAAATAAATAAATAAAACTCCCATTTAACAGAAGAAGCAGACTTGTGCATAAGTGTTTTACCCAACTCCCACCTTCCCAGCCAACCCTCCCCCTTCCAAACTCACAACTACAATTATTGAAAAGGCATGAAATGATTTTAAATTAGCTATATATCTTCACTGAACTGAAAAGAAACCTACATGGGGCCAACATATTGAAAACAAACACCTTGTCTCATTCCTAGTCTGTTACTTTCAGTGGAACTAGCTATCCACTCCATGGAGTAATTTGATTGAATCTTTCTTTTACAACATATGAATTCTAGCACAATTACTTGCACTGAAGGAAAGGTTATTAGCACTGTAGGCAGGTGGGAGGGAGCTGGAAAGGAGCATGCATTCTCAGTCTGGGGTTTATCCATGACTGTAGCTGGCATAAAACAAACACAATTACTAATGAATTATTCCAAGATAATTAACAGACTGAGGGAGAAACTTGCAACAGTTTAATGCCTACTGTCAATGGAAATGACTACCAAGCTCAGCTTTGCCTACCCAACTCACAAAGGCCAACAAGGCAGAGAGGGGGGGAAATAAATCAAGGAAGAAAACACAGCATTTGTGAGTTGTTAATTATAAGGTGCTCACATTGGAGTAAGAGGGATGTTACCAGTGCTTATTAAGTAGGGTTACCATAATCCAGCAAGCAAAAAAGAGGCTGGGAGGAGCCCCGCCCCTGCCCTAGCCCCACCCCATCCTGCCCTAGCCCCGCCCCTGCCCCTCCCACTTCCCCCCCTCAGAACCCCCAACCCTCCCCCCGCTCCTTGTCCCCTGACTGCCCCCTCCTGGGACCCCTGCCCCTAACTGCCCCCCAGGACTCCACCCCCTACCTAAGCCTCCCTGCCTCTTGTCCCCTGGCTGCCCCCTCCTGAGACCCTCCCCTCATCCTAACTGGCCCCCTAGGACCCTACCCCCTACCTGTACCCTGACTGCCCCAACCCTTATCCACACCCCCACCCCCAGACAGACCCCTGGGACTCCCATGCCCCATCCAACCACTCCGCACCCCCTGACAGCCCCCCCCAGAACTCCCGACCCATCTAAACCCCTCTGCTCCCTGTTCCCTGACTGCTCCGATCCGTCTCCCCACCCCTGCCACCTGACAGCCCCCCCCCC
>NW_020664447.1:55824367-55891897 GCF_002925995.2 Terrapene triunguis
CCCCCCCCCCCCCGTCTCTTGACTGCCCCCTCCAAAACCTCCCTGTCCCTTCTCCGACCCCCTGGCCCCCTTGTTGTTGGCCTTTCTTCACCTAATGTCTCCGTGAGCTTTCTCAGGAGCTGCATGAGCCGCTCGTCCGGCACGCTGGGCAACAGTGGGGGAGGAGCTCCAGACTCCCGGAGCCGATCTGCCATGTAGGGAGGGAGGGGGGGAGGAGGAGGAGGAGGAGGACGTGCTCTCTCTGGCTGAGTGTCGGAGCTCCATGTAAGTTTCACCGTCCGGCCGGCAGCACTGCTCTGCATCAGGGGGAAGTCCGGACATTTACAAATTCCCCCCGGACGCTGTTTTTAGCTTAAAAAGCCGGACATGTCCGGGGGAATCCGGACGAATGGTAACCCTATATTAGGAGATGAAACAATAGTCTATGGAAGCAAGTAGCTTTGTAAGAGAGCTAGAACTCACTGGGCCAGATACTGAGCTGCTGTAAATAGACAGAGCTACAGTGAAGTCAACATGGATTTGGTCCGCTGGGCATCTTTCATTTTTGTTCTAGACACAACATTGTTGGTGAAATGGCAGTTTTCTGGTTAATCTGCAAAGTTGCATATATCATGGTCAATGGCTGCAGAGCCCGGTCCTTTAAAAAGATGCATGTTTCAAACCAATAAAATGTGTTTGCAGAGTTTTACACTTACAACTTGGAGTGCAAAACAAAACAGAGTGGTTGCTGATGTAGAGAATCATAGTCCCATTCACATAAAGAGTGGCAGCTAACATACACAGCCTTCTATAGGGAAGATATCCATGTGAGATTTGTAGCTTATCCACGTACAACAGGAATAAATAAATGGTGAAGAATCTGATATCAATCTTACTCTGCCTTTTTTTTTTTTTTTTACTTGCTCAAGGGAACATAATTCAAATGCTTCTGTGCAGAGTCATTATGTACAGAGCCAAGTTGATCTTCCACTTATTAAGGAATATTTAGCACCCTTACTCAGAAGCTCTTAGATCAATGGAGTCCACCAGTCTTGATCTCAGATTGCTCTTGCTAACAGTGTGGTTACGGTAATGCTAGCCCTGATCTTCAAAGGAAAAAGGATATTAGAGTGGAAGCCTATGGTAATAAAATCTGATGCAATGAAACTGTTTACTGTGAAATGTTCATATGTCGCCACCAAATCTGAGCCTGCACTTTCAAAAAGAAACTCTAATTATTCAACAGTCACAAAGTGGCAGGAAGGTTGTTTAAAGATTATTTTTTACAACACAACACACTGTGACTTTACAACCATAAAGGAAGTGTGAGGGATATAAATATTACACAAAATACTCAGAGCAATTACGAATCACACATTCTGAACATTTTAATAGCAGCTTCTAAATAAATAAAAAGATATGCTTTTTTTTAAATTAAGGAAATTATATACAGCAAGAGAAAAGGCTTTATACCTGTACACATATAAGTGCCAGAAGAGGTCTGATCAATGAATGGTAGAAGAGGGAGAAAGAGCAGGACTAATAGAGAAAGAGTGAAAAATCTAAGCAAGTATAACAAGAAGGCATGTGTGTGCATGAAATTGGTGCCCACATCAATCACGATGTTTGAATGAACCTGGCAATTTGTGACAGAGCAAGAAAACTATCTTGCCCATAAACTTATAAGATATATCAAGGCAAAATGCAAGTCTTATAACTCCCAAGCCAGTGCCCTGGCCAGTAGTACACACTGCCTACTGTTCAGTTTGGGGACTTTTGTCATTTCTTAAGCAATTACCATCAAATGCTGGAAAAGATGAAAGCTAAAACCAAAACCCCTTTAAAAAGCTTCTAAATAGTTAAAACATCTCTGCTGCAAGGCTGAGAGGAATAGGCTACCAAGTCCGCAGCCCCAAGAACCCCCAGCAGAGGGATACGAGCATTCCGCCACAACCAAAGAGTCATTTTGTTTCTGAAGCCTTCACACACACCACACATGTAAGTACAATTCTAGCTACCAGCCATTATTTGTGAACAAAAATATACTTAACACTCTTGTTGTTATATCTAGTTCCTATCTACTGTAGGCTTTTCTAAGGCACCTATCAGCATGGTATCTAAGTGCCATTATACAGTTACCGGTATATACCCTAGATTTTTTCCTGTGTTCATGTACCTGGGAATCAATAGACAGGAGACAAGCTGGCTGTTAATTAGATAGGAGATTTCAATAATAGGAACCCTCCTATATTTAACCCTGTGCTGTATTTACTATATTTTTCTTTATAATGTAGACATTTGTAACAACCTATTATATTGACATAATGATCTCATACAAAATGATCATATGTCCCAGTTCTAGTGGGGCAGTCCCTGTTTGTCACGTGATGTCCCAGGAGCTCAATTTGGAACACTTATAGCATCGAAGTTTTCATTTCATCAGTCAAAACATTTGTTTTTATAACTAAAATATGTTTGTTCAAGGTGTATTGCTATAGCCCATAGAACGTGCTCTGTGTTTAGCAGGAACACAGCCCAGTGGAACGAGTGTTCTGTGTAATCAACAGCATTTGGAGTGAAGATGAATCAGTGAAGATACTATCACAGCTGTTCTTTTGCTCAATAAAAGCTAGTGACACATTCTCAGTGTTGCATGATAAATTCATTCAGAACACTAAGCACTGGGGAAAATCCTCCACTTTGAGAAATATACACGTTGCTGTAAGTTAGAGACTAGTAGTAGTGACATCAGCTCACGTTATTTTAAAAATACACTTTTGTAACAGTATTTTTGACCCTAAAAATGTGGCTACAAAAACAAGTCAGTTTTTCCTTTTGAAAATATGTCCACCTTACTTATATAGCATTTTTCATCTGTAGATTGCACCTTGGATTCAATCAATTATAGAAAAAAAGTCCTTAAATTTAAAGCACTTGTGGTACCTGACCTATGTTTTACTACTTTCACTAAAGGTAACAATAAGATTCTCAGATAAGTCTCAAACTATGGAAAGCTATTTTGAATAGCATTTAATAATAATAATAATAATAATAAAAATGCTTTAAGATTTGTACATAGTAATGAACTGAGACCCAAGAAATCCTTTTCCTACTCAGAGCTAATTTTCATACTGGGTCATGCAACAGATCCCAGCCTTTAGATAAAAGACTAACAGACTGTAGGAACTACTAGGAAATGGATAGAAAATAAGACAGAAAATATCATAAGGCCACTATATAAACCCATGGTGTACCCACACCTTGAATACTGTATCCAGTTCTGGTTGCCCCATCTCAAAAAGGATATAGTGGAACTGGAAAAGGTTCATAGAAGGGCAACAGATCAAGGGTATGGAATGACTTCCATATGAGGAGAGAGTACAAAAATTAGGGCAGTTCAGCTTAGAAAAGAGATGACAAGGGGGGATGTGACAGAGATCTATGAAACCATGAATGGTGTGGAGAAAGTGTTATTTACCCTTTCCCACAATACAAAAACCAGAGGTCACTTGATGAAATTGATAGGCAGCAGGTTTAGTACAAACAAGAGGAAGTACTGTTTCACACAATGCACAATTAACTTATGGAACTCATTGCCATGAGATGTTGTGATTAACGTTAAGATTTTGTCATGGTTTTTTTTTAGTAAAAGTCATGCACGGGTCATGGGCAATAAACCAAAATTCACGGGAGCCCATGACCTGTCTGTGACTTTACTAAAAATAACCGGGGAGCAGGGTTAGGTAGGGGGGATGAATGACAGCTGGAGTCCCATGGTGGGGGGGACTGACAGGCCTTCCCCCCCGCCATGATGGGGGCAGAGCCCCGGCTCCAGCAGCTGCAGCCACAGCAGGGGCATGCAGCCACCGGGGGAGGAAGGGAGCGGGAGGTGCAGTCACAGTGGGGGAGGTGCAGTCATGGGGTGTGTGTGCAGCCCCCACTCTGGAGCTGGCTGCAGCTGTGAGACGGGGCACACAGTCCTGGCTCCAACCCCAGCCACAGGCACACAGCTCTGGCCGCAGCCAGGGGGGGGGGGGCGCACACAACCCTGGGAAGCCACCAAGGGGGCGCACAGCCCCTGCTGCAGCCCCCAGCGGAAGCTGTGGGGCAGGGGAACACAGCCCTGGCTGTGGTCCCCATCGAAAGGCATGGGGCACAGCCACACGCTCCTGGTTTGAGCCCCAGCTGCGGGGCAGGAGAGAATAGCCCCAGCTTCAGCTGTGTCAGAGGTCTAGTAAAGTCACGAAATCCATGAGTGCCATGACCTCTGTGACTAAATCATAGCCTTAGTTATGGCCAAAAATATAACTGGGTTCAAAAAAGAATTAGAGACATTCATGAAGATAGGTCCATCAGTGGCTATTAGCCAAGATGGTCAGTGATGCAACCCCATTATGAGGGTGACCCTAAAGCTCTGACAGCCAGAAACCAGAAGGAGAAGAAGTGGGGTGGATTGCTCCAACTGCCCTGTTCTGTACATACACCCTGAAGCTCTGATACTGGCCACTGTAGGAGACAGGATAATGGACTAGATCAATGGACCATTGTTCTGATCCAGTATAGCCGTTCTTATTGCAATCACTACATTAGTACATTGAATAGATAAGTAAACATAAGAACAGCCATACTGGGTCAGACCAAAAGTCCATCTAAGCCCAGTATCCTGTCTTCTGACCGTAGCCAATGCCAGGTGCCCCAGAGAGAATGAACAGAACAGGTAATCATCAAGTACCTTGAAACTGTCTACTTTAACTACCTCAATAAACTTTTCCCATTAGATTACAATTTTCATTACGGGAGAACGTATTTATTTGATACATACATGAACACCATGGGCCTGATTTACAGAAGGTTCTGAGGACCTGTATCTCCCATTAACTTCAAACAGCACTCTAAGCACTCAGCACTTCTTTAAAATTAAGACTCCAACAGATTGGGCTGCTAGGAACTTTCAGGTAACAAAAATGAGAGAAAAACAGAAATGGATAAAGAAAGGGAAGAATTTGTATGAGTATGTGAGAGTGTGGGTGCATTCATAATATTATTGGAATTTAGAATAATGAAAATGGCATTTAGTCTGACACAAACAGTCCATATTACTCAGTGTTTTTCCCTATGTTGGCAGCTAAGCCAAGCACTTATATTCTGATGTTTTTTCAGATATTTGTGTGTTGGACATTACCCCACAGCTACCAGAAATAGCACTACAAAGAGGGAGCAGTATATATCATTTGATTTGTTTGTAGAACCCATAATAGTAGCCCTGTGACCATTAACTTTCTCTTTGTGATCATCTTTTTTTTACATTATGGCTGAGACTACACTTTATTTCTCTTTTGTGGTTTAGTGGGGGAGATAATATTTCAGAGTGCACTTTGTCTCTCTCTATCTCATACACACACTTTTAACATGTCATCGCTGTTTTGGCAAAATACAACTGAGTGAAATGAAATTCATGTCCACTGTGGGTACAGGCCACCAAGGTGGTGGTATAGTTCCATCAGGCGAAGTGTCACAAGAAAGTCAGAAAAGCTCAACATACTAGACTGATATGACTACATTCGTGCATCAGTCTTTTAGAATACACCCCACCCTCTGTGTATCAAGTTTTAGTTTGCGTTGTTTTGAATGATTTTCTTCCTATTGACACTACAGACAGTCTTGACAGTAGCAAAGCAAAATGGCTGCCAATTCTGTCAAGAAGTCTTAGGCTAGGTCTACACTACAGCGGGGTTCCAACCTAAGATACGCAACTTCAGCTACGTGAATACCGTAGCTGAAGTTGCGTATTTTAGGTCGGCTTACCTGGCGGTGAGGATGGGGGAAAGTCGACCGCTGCAGCGCTGCCGCCGACTCCGCTGCCGCCTCTTGCCGAGGTGGATTTCCGGAGTCGACGGCAGAGCGATCAGGGATCGATTTTACCGCGTCCTCACGAGACGCGGTAAGTCGATCCCCGATAGACCGATTGCTACCCGCCGGATCGGCGGGTAGTGAAGACATAGCCAGAGATTCAGGCCTACTTTACACCTAAAACTTAGATCAGCCTAGCTACGTCACTCTGGGCTGTGAAAAATGTCATGCCCTGAGCACCAAAGTTAAGTCAACCTACCCCTCATTTAGACAAGGCGAGGATGATGGAAGGATTCTTCCTTTGACCTAACTACTGCCTCTTGAAGAGGTGGATTAACTACATCGATAGAAAATACACTTCTGTCAATGTAGGAAGCATCTGCACTACAGCGTCACAGCTGCAGCAGCATCGCTGTGCAGCTGTAGCATAAATATACCCTCAGTAACAAAAGGTGGTAACTTCTGAGGCTGAGGAAAGTCTTTCTTAAAACAAAAAAGCTCTCCCTTTTGATACCTCCTGTCTCCTCTCAGCCCCCTCACCCAAGATCCCCCGCTGCTGGCTCCTCTCCAGCCAACCCCAGGACCCTGCCAAACAGCTGATTGGTGGCCAGCCCTGGAGCCGAACAGCTGTGGCTGCTGGGTGCTGAGCACCCCCTATTTTTTTCGGTGGGCTTGAGTTCCGGAGCATCCAAGGAGTTGGTGCCTATGTTGGTGCCACTTGTGTTGGATGCAGCCAGGGCCAGTGCTACCATTTAGGCCAACTAGGTGGTTGCCTAGGGTGCCAAGATTTGGGGGCGCCAAAAAGCAGCGCCCCCAATTTTTTTTATTTTTTTTTTTACAGCTGCCGCTGCTCTGGGAGGGAGAGGGAGTCTGAGCCGCCGGCAGGCAGCCCAGGGGTTCCCCCAGGTCAGCCCACCGCCGGCAGCCCAGGGGTTCCCCTGGGTCAGAACTGCCGCAAGGATCCCCGGGCCGGGGAGCTGCCACGGGGGGATGCCCCACGGCGGGGGGGAGCTGCCGCACGGCTCCCCGGGCTGGGGGGAAGCTGCCGCGGGGGGGGTCACCTCAGGGTGGAGGGGGGGCGGGGAGCTGCCGCAGGGCTGGGGCGGGGGCGCAAGGTGGAAGTTTCGCCTAGGGCGCGAAACTTCCTTGCACCGGCCCTGGATGCAGCTAGTGTTGGTAGCCATTAGTATTCTCAGGGATGGAGTCAGGGGTGAAAGTAACTTAAAGGACTTACCTTTAAGTATGCCGGAGTCCTGAGGGGTGTGTGGCCTCAACCGGAAGACGCGGGGACTTTCAAGATTTAAAGGCCCTGGGGTTCCGGCTGTGGCTGGGAGTCCCAGGGCCTTTAAATCACCCCAGAGCTACCAGCTGCAGAGGCGGCTGGGAGTCCCAGGGCTCAGAGGAAAATTAAAGGGCCCAGGGCTGGCCGCCGCGGAGCTCCGGGCCCTTTAAATCACTGCGGGAGCCCGGTTGCCGGAGCTCCTGCGGGGATTTAAAGGGCCCGGGACTCCCCGCAGAGGCCAGCGCACCAGGCCCTTTAAATCCCCGCCCAAGCCTGGCTACCAGAGCTCCGGCAGCGCTTTAAAGCCCTGGGCCCTTTAAATCACCGCCGCGGAAGCCGATCCAGTCTGGCACGGCGTACTGGCTCATGCCAGTATGCCGTACCAGACCGTACCGGCTTACTTTCACCTCTGGATGGAGTGGTAATTTTAGAAGTGACTGTAGTGTGCTAGATGCATAACATTTAGGAGAACTGGAAAGCTACAGTCCACTGGAATCACTTTTGAAGTACAAATTATTTTGGGAAACTACTCTGAGTTTTGTGAAGAGATGATCTACATTTTTTGGCCAAACTCGCTTCAGTGTTAAAAAAATGCAGATTCGGCAACACAGAAAAGTTTTGCAAATCTGTGTCAGTTTTGCTGAATTGCTTTGGCTGAAAAAATATGAAAACACAAAATATTTCATTTCAACATTTTTTAAATGAAACATTGATTTGTTGTGGTTCAAAATTACTTTTCATTTTGATTTTTTTTATTTTATTTATAAAATATCAAAAACATTTTAAAAATTGACAATGAAATGGTTCAGTTTTGTCAAAATGAAATGTTTCATTAAAAAAAAAAAAAGATTCCCCCCCCCCCACTTTTCAATTCTCAAAAATATTTCAAAACATTTCATCCTTGATTTTTTTTTAAATGTTTGGAATTGGGGAAAAAAATCTGCTATTTGCACAACTGTAGTGTTGTGTCCTAAACTTTGCTTGCATTCAGTGGACTATTTATGATGTAACACGCAGAAGGAACCTTTAGCAAAAGATTCAAGGGGCATGGACAACAGGGAGAGGAAGTAAGAACAGAAAACTTCTGAGTTGGTAGAAGGTTGATTCCTTCCTTCTAGAGTAGAAACAGAAAATAAAGCTTTTGAATTTGAGGCAACTACCTCGGGTGCCGAGTGAAGCAAAGACAGTTACAGGGAACTAGAATTTATGCCATTTAGAATGTCTTTGTTCCCTTTCACCCATCATATGCCAGTATTTACAATCTCTCAAAAGTAGACGTTTCATAAAGCCATATAATGGTGGGGATATGTCTTTCCTATTCAATATCTGTCTACTGTTGTTCTCTTTGTTGAAGATGTAGTTGCTTCTGCTGTTTTTCGCAATCTCATCCTGTCTGTATATAAAAAGTTGGTATAAATTCTCTTTCCCCTGCAGTTTCCCTAGGTTAATAGTGCAGGTTCCCTGCTACTTGAGATTTATCATTAGTTCTAAGAGTCTATCTATCATTGGCAGGATTTTCAAAAGCACTCAACATGACCTAACTGTATTCCCCCATTGAACCAATGGTAAAACTCCCACTGACTTCAATGGGGGCAGAGTTAGGCCAACACTGAGTACTTCTGAACATCCCAACCTTAATGCACCATCCATCTAATGATCATCCTTATTCCTTACACTTTCCCTGATACTTTCTCACCCATTTTTATCTTTATATTTGTCTACTCTCATATAAGCAGTGCCTTCTACTTCAACATTCAACATTGCATATTGGCATAGCCATCCCTTGGGTATGGCGAATCGGGGCAACTGCCCCAGGCCCTGCACTTTTGGGGGCCCCGCCCTTCAATAAAATCATAAGGAGGCAAGCGGGCAGGTGAGGTGGGAGGCGGGAGAGCAGGGTGAAGAGGCAAACGGGGAGGTGAGCAGCAGGTGGGCAGGTGGGCGGGGGCCAAGGAGGAGCCCCTCTACCAGAACCTCCCCCACCCTGCAGCGCCTCCTGCCCCCTTGCAGGCCCTGCTGATCAGCGTCTCCCCCTCCCTCTCAGCACCTACCAACTGCCGCAGATCCCATGTTTCGTGGCGTCAGGAGGCACTGGGGAAGAAGGGGAGAGGAGTGAGGGCGCAGCGCACTTGGGGGAGGGGGCAGAACTGGGTGGGGAAGAGGCGGGGTAGGATGAGGCCCTGGGGGAAGGGGTGGAGTGGGGGTGGGTCTGGGCAGAGGCGGGGGGAGCAACCCCCGGCAAATTAGAAACTCGATGCCTATGTCCCAGGCCCCACACACCTCTAGGGACGGCCCAGGATATTGGTCTAAATGCATGGTCTCTCTGATCAGACTCCTGAAATCCAAGTGGTTTGTGTCTGTTTCCCCTTCCTTCCCAGTCTGTTCTGTGAATGAGCCCCACAAAGTAACTTCACTTGCTTTGTCATATAAGATGTCCTATCTGTGAAAAGACATTACTTTTTATCAGTTTATACTTTTCCATATATTTTGCCATCTCATCTCCATACATCTCTGGGATCTTGCCTGCCATTGGAGTCAGATATACTACCCTATAATTTCCTATTACTGTAGTGCCTCCTTCAAAGATGGAGGTAATATTTCCTTCCTTCATGTTCATTGACACCATTCCCTCTCTCTACAGGATTATCAAATTATGTTATTGGCCCACTATTCTCTTTGGAGTCTCTCTGTATTTGGGATCAAGACCCAAAAAGATTCCTACTTCTTTCCACTTGTCAAACAAGCCACAAATCCTGCAAACAAACATATATTATACAATCCATAGATTATAAAGCCAGAAGGGACTACTATCAATTAATCTGACCCTCTACAAAATACAGGCCATAGGTCTTCTCTGAATTAATTTAGGAACTAGACACTAGAGCATATCTTTTAGAAAAAACATCCAATCTTGATTTTCAAATATCCAGTGATGGAGAATCTACCACAAAGGTTGGTAAATTGTTCCATGGGTTAATTACCCTCACTGTTAAAAAATGTGCACCTTATTTTGAGTCTGGGGACTGATTGGCTAAGCGGCAATTCTGCACGAAAGGACATGGTGATTACAGTGGATGAGCATCTGGATATGAGTCAACTGTGTGCCTTTGTAGTCAAGAAGGCTAACAGCATATTGGGCTGCATTAGTAGGAGCATTGCCAGCAGATCAAGGAAAGTGATTATTCCCCTCTATTCGGCACTGGTGAGACCATATCTGGAATAATGTGTCCGGTTTTGGGCCCCCCACTACAGAAAGGATGTGGACAAATTGAAGAGAGTTCAGCGGAGTGCAACAAAAATGATAAGGGGGCTGGGGCACATGACTTATGAGGAGAGGCTGAGGGAACTGCAATTATTTAGTCTGTAGAAGAGAAGAGTGAGGGGGGATTTGATAGCAGCCTTCAACTACCTGCAGGGGGGTTCCAAAGAGGATGGAGCTTGGCTGTTCTCAGTGGTGGCAGATGACAGAACAAGGAGCAATGGTCTCAAGTTGCAATGGGGGAGGTCTAGGTTGGATATTAGGAAACACTATTTCACTAGGAGGGTGGTGAAGCACTGGAATGGGTTACCTAGGGAGGTGGTGGAATCTCCTTCCTTAGAGGTTTTTAAGGCTGGCTTGACAGTGCCCTGGCTGGGATGATTTATTTGGAGGTTGGTCCTGCTTTGACCAGGGGGTTGGACTAGATGACCTCCTGAGGTCTCTTCCAACCCTAATTTTCTATGATTCTATGAATTTATCTAGCTTCAAATTCTAGCCATTGGATCATGTTATACCTTTGTCTGCCAGATTAAAGAGCCCTCCATTATCAAATTTCTGTTTGTAGTTACTTACAGACTATGATGAAGTCACCCCTCAATTTTTCTTTGATAAGTTACATGGACTGAGCTCCTCGAATCTTTCACTATAAGTAGGGCCCAACCAAATTTATGGTCCATTTTGGTCAATGTCACGGTCATAGGATTTTAAAAATTTCAGATATTTAAATCTGAAATTTCACAGTGTTGTAATTGTAGGTGTCCTGACCCAAAAAGGAGTTGTGTGGGGGTCACAAGGTTATTGTAGGGAAGGTTGCAGTACTGCTACCCTTACTTCTGCACTGCTGCTGGCAGTGGAACTGCCTCCAGAGCTGTGCAGCTGGAGAGCAGTGGCTGCTGGCCAGGAGCCCAGCTCTGACAGCAGAGTCGCCACCAGCAGCAACGCAGAAGGAAGGATGGCATGGTGTGGTATTGCCACCCTTACTTCTGTGCTGCTGCCTGCAGAACTTGACCCTCAGTCAGCAGCCGCCACTCTCTGGCCACCTTTTTGGATTTTTCCTTTAATTTGTCACTCTTTTGACTGATAGAGCCCAGCCTTGCCCAGCCCTCGTTCACCACCAGGAAGCAACTACTTTCTCCCAAAAGAGAGCTCAAGCATCTCTTGGCACAATGTACATTCATTAATTTAGAATATCTTTAAGTCCCTGATCCCGCACCACTAAAGTCAATGGCAGTTTTTACCATTGACTTAAATGGGTAAAGGACCAAACCCTAGCTCAGCATCATAAAACACCCATTTATGCATTAGATAACACCATGTTTAAAACTAGTGATAAGCAAACTTCCAAAGGTTGGGGTGTGAACCCTTGAATTCTTAACCAAAGCTTATCCAAACATCTTAAGCCTGCAAATAGAAGAGGGGGTGGAAAAGAGAGTCTGGTTTAAGTTAGGGTATGTCAGAATCCTGGTCAAAGGTATGCAGGACTAGTGGCAGGAGTTTAGGGTTCTAAAACTGAAGCCAGGGGTCAGAGCCAGCATCAGATTCAAGAGCCAAGCTGAGGGCCAAGTCAAAATCAGCACCAGGAGTTAATTGAGGGCATAGCCAATGACAGGAATCAGGCCAAGGGTCAATATCAGGATCAATATTGGGATTCCAGGGGTCAACCAGGAGTCACAATCCAAGTTAGAAGCAAGGTCAATACCAGGAGCTCAGGAACGGCAAGGCACTTATAGCACCTACCTAGAAAGTCACATTGTTGCCTGGACACTCCCTGGTATGCCCAATGGGACAAGGAGCCAATCAAGGATTGCTAAAACTACTGTCAGTCAGATCACTCGAGGTGGAACCTCCTAGGGTTTTCAACCTCTGTGGATTGTTGGTCACAGGACAGCACCAGCTTAGAGGAGGTAGCATTGCAGGGCTGTTGGTTGCTTGGTAGCCCTGCAGGCCCTGGTGGTCCATACAGGGTGAAGATTTGGTGGAAAAGGGGAGGGATTATTTTATTTTATCCAAACCAGTTTTCCCATCCCAGATACTATGGAGATACTCAGCTCGTACAATAATGAGCATGGTACACATACTCACACACACTCTTATCTACCTACCTTTTTAAAAACATTTCTAGCATTCATGACAGGAAGACTCAACAGTTAATGTATAACAGATTCTGCTCCGAAGATAGGGAACTATTTTGCTCATCACAAGAGTGTTGGAGCTTGGCTATCTCTGCTTTGCCAACAAAAAGTTACACTGAAGTAAAGCCCAAAGAAATAATAATCTGAATAGGAGACAGTTTACAAATTCTGACTTTAAACTATAAAATTTGTGGAGGGTAGGGGAAGTGCAAAGTCAACACTTGTACCTAACCTGTCTTCTCCTATTCTATATAGTCAGCACTAGGAAATGAATCACACTCTTTGGAAAGCAGGAAGGCTGATGCAGCCAGTAATAGGAGGCATCCTCTGGCTGTCCTATCAGTGACTTCAGCCATGCTATCATAATTCAGTCCTTTGCCTTTTCTACATAGATTCCACTGCCAGTCCTTCCAAGGTGTATCTAATGGCAATTATCAAGTGCAATTTTTCTGCAGTGGCAAATACTGTTTACTAAAGACTCAGAAACCAAGCTTGGTGAGAATTTAAATTGGTTTAATCCATAAATAGTGCCAAACTGGAACACTGGAATGCCAGCCCCGATCAAGATTTGAACTTTCAGACTTGGGCCCATCTTATGTTTCAGCAGGGGACAAAAAGCAAAGACATCATGCATTAAACCAGAGAAAATTCCTTTGTCCCCCAGTTTTTATTTCTAGGATAGTAAATCTAGCTTATACTATCCAAATCCAAAATTGCATTAAAGGTATTAAAATTAACCATTAACTCCTGTTCATTACAAATCCTGTGTTGAACTTCAGGACTTTATGCAAAGAGTGGGTTGTTTGTGTATGGGTTTTTTTGTGCATGCTCTTTTTTAATTAAAAGTTGTTTTTACTGAGTTGCTTGCCTAATAGGAAGCCGGGCTTTCACCTATCTTTTTCCTAAAACACAACCAACTGTAACAGGTCTCACACAATCAACTGCAATGGATCTGATCCTTAAAAATAACATTTGAGAAAGCAGGTGTCTTCCGGAGAGACTAGCGTTCCACAGATGGGCGAAACGATTAAGTATAACAGGAAGTGCTATCTTGCACTACAACAAAATGTAGTGACAGATTGATAATTGTACTATTCTCATGAGAAAAGCAAGGTCATTATTAAATTTATGGAAACAGTTGCTCATAAAAGACATTTGTATAAACCTAAACCCTTTTTTTACTGCTATGTTAAATTTACCACAAAACAAACAACTGTCAGTTAAGACATTGATCACTTTTTTACGCCCCAACACTTCACCATGCACTGTAGAACATGGATTCATAGATTCAAATTTTTACATTTGTGCAGTCATCAAAACATTCCTCATACTCAAATTCCCTACTAAACTCCCCTCATTTCAATGAGATTCATTACACAAAATTCCTGCATGCAGGCAGACATTTACAGACATGGAACTAAATACTAAACCTCACCAAAAGCATCCTCAGTTACCCATCCATGGAAAATCCTTTGGAGCATTACAGAGGAAATTCCTTGCTACAGAGAAGAGAAAAACAGCAATCACTTTTCCATGCAGTTTCCAATGTTCTTTGTTCCCTGGTTTTGGGAAGGAGGGGAAGAGGCAAAATCCTTCCTGTTCAAATCATAACATATTGGTTTTCTCCAGTATGTTCCCTATAGGTCAGTTACATCTTCTGAGCTTTGTCTAGGTTAATAGACTATACTCTCACTCAACACCACCATGCTACATAGCCTGGGTAAGTTGGTTATTTACTATAGAGGGAGACCGGAGCAATCCCTGTATTTAGGTTACTTACCAATTTCCATTATAAAGGATTTGTGTGAACTTTTCATTGAGACGTTCTCACATAACTATTGTTTACAGCAGACCTCTGATATGTGGTTTGAGGAACAATCTCAGGTTAGAGAAGTGCCTATTTTTATCTCAAAATTCTAAGAGATAAACCGTTAAGAGTAGCCTTCTCTCTTCTCTGGCTTGCATTCCTTTTGGCAATGCAGTAAAATAAGTAAATAAACGCACAGGCCAGTCCCACTGCCAAAGCAGTAGAAGCAGACGAAAATGCCTTGGAGCTGCCAAAGCAGCTATATGAGAGATATGGGGGCAAAAACAGCTAGGCTATCCTCTCCACCCCCAAGGTTCTACACATGGCCCAGTGGTCCATGCCACCCTCTGATGGCAGCACATGAGGTAGAAATTTCCTCCAACTCCAGGAGGTTGGAGAAAGACACAGATGGGCCAGAAGTAGGATCTCCCCCAAACATCTGGGAAAGTGTGTGTAGGGTGAGTGAGATGGGCTGACCTAGGCTTCCTCCACCTTCTGTATACCATTAAGACCAAGCACTTGGACCGAGTGGTCCTTCCCTGTTCTGGGGTATGAGCCATCTCCTCCTACTAGCTAAAATAGTTAGCTCTATGGCACAGATGGTAGTATGCTGTGCTGTAATACCAAAGGCTGAGGGTTTAAACCTTGTAGATGACGTGCAAAGGGGAGATGTAAAAACAACTGTGACATTCTATCTTTTTGAAAACCTAGGAAATTACATTTTTAAAAACCTACAATAAAAGAAGGTTGCAAAGTCAAGCACTCAAAAGTTTAGAAATGCCAGAATCACAGTTGTAGTGTGCAACCTTAATTCTGCCCCCTTATACATATGCATTATGATACAGTCTTTAATGACATTACCAGTTTTCCAAAGGACCCTTTGACTCATTCAGTGCACAGGAGCCAGAATTAAGGTTATATGTGCAATTGTAAATCTGACATTTCCAAGGTATTTTGTATTTGATATTAGAGAAGATAAACCATTCCCAATGTTAACAAATGAAAAATAATTGGAACCGCAATCAAAGTCCTGAAAGGCTGAAAGTACTGGTGCTCTACAACAGATGGGTGAACACAAACAAATTTTTCAGGGCTTTGTAGAGGGGAGAGAATTCCAGGCATAATATGAATAGGGTAGTGTTCATTGCAGATAAGTAAATGCAAGGTCACAAATTTACCCAACCTGCCTTCGAGATTCCAAGTACTAACGTAATCAGATTCCTTTTTAGAAATTATACTCCACTCATTTATTGGTATATGAATTTAGTGTCCATGAAAGCGCCAAACTGACAATTTAGGGAGCAATGTCTTTTATTTGTCTACATAACAGAAACAGCACCAGCACAGGTAATCCAAGTTTCTCTTATGACACCAGTGTGATATAATCTTAATCTAGAAAGAGCACACTTAGTGAGGAAATGGTAGTTCCCCCTCCATGATTATTCAAATTTTAGTGTCTCTGTTGAATTGTTTATAGGGGATCCAAAATATAATTCTGGTCTTTGAGTTCAGCAGAGCACCTGTCCATATACAATAGACTGGACTGAGACTACCAATTAACCATTTTATGAGGATCTCCAAATAGCCTTAGAGCTGACTAAGTTACATCTTACCTGGGCTAGATCTGAACAGGCAGCGTAAAGGTAAAAGGCTGTGTATAACATTATAAAGGCCCCTGAGCTATCCAGCCCCACAAAAATAGTACTTTTTTAAAAAACAGAGATATACTGTAGACATAGATTAAATAAACAGTGTAACACAGTAATCTCAGTGTGGTCTATACCCAATAATTCATTCTTTCTGAATAGAAACACACCCTGCTCTGCTGACTAGATTTAGATTCAGTCACTAACCAGTTCACCCATGTCTAATGTTCACCAGTGCAAATAGCTGTTTTAGGGATCCTTCTCTGCTAAAACCAAATTTGAATCAATTTCCTGGGTAGCCTCACAAGGTCTTGAGGAACTAGGGATCTATGTTTTTACTATCTGAGAGGAATACACTCCTTTAGTCCTAAGGAAACTCTAACCCTGACTTTATCATCCCATCTTTTTGCATGCCTGGTGTCTGTGTGAAGCACAATATGGGGAAATTGTATTTTCTACTGTGTTTTAAATAGATACTTATTAGGATAGTGTCTTTCATGGAAAAATATACTACTATGAAAATGAACTTTGTTTTCGTTAGACCGGACAAACATGTCTTTTAAAAGCAAACAAGATGAATTTTTCTTAAAATATTTAACCAGAAAAAGAACAACAGGTAGAAACAGCCTGACCTTGGAGTGTTACATTGTTATGTTCCCTGATATCCAGTCACAAAACAAATTATTTTATAGGCACCTGACTCATTATGCTTTACAAATTAAATCTTCATTTATCTATATTCACCAAACAGTACCTATTCATCGCCTTCACTTAAAAACACATTGCCCTTCTTTCTAGCCTTGTTAATTTGCAGATGCTAATTAAATTTATACTCATAAAAGTATCTGTTTAGCATGCATGACTAGATCATCCTTCAATATCCATTATCCATTCCAATATGTTTACCTACTGCTTTTTTGTTTTGCTTTGTTTTGATCTGTTTGCATCAGTTTAAAGGGCTAGCAAATTCAAGTCTCACATTTTGATTCCAGCTGAGCAGCTTTTTCAGTTTTAGTGCTTTGTAAGCAATTTTGTCTCAAATTATCCGGTAGAAGAATTACTTCCAGATAATATCCCTTTAATATGTAACAGCAGGATGAGACAGAATACTCTGAAAAGTAATATTTCAGCCTTCTTTATTGGGCCATTACACCAACAGAGAGGACCTTCCTCTCTCAAAATCTGCAGTAGCTTATTTATTGTAAAAAACCTGACATACAGACTGTTTTAGCAGCATTTTATGAGATACCTAGTGCTGTTTAGTATGAAAGGAACAGCCCTAATGCTACTTAAAATCGTACTCTGAAGGGCTCCCTCCCCCTGGTAATCTAGAGATGAGTGTTTGGAATGCTGTGAGGGAAAGCCATGTTTGACTTCCAGTCCTGCTTATACCCCAGGCTTCCAGAGCACTCAAGAACCAGCACATCCTTCTGCTGGAAATGACTAAGTACCCTTCAGGAGTGACCCCGCTCTGGCCAGTTAAGAAGCAACCTTCAGACTGCAATGCAGCCCAGTCCTTTCTGGCAGAAAGGATGGTAATCACAATGTAGGACCTTGAAGTTTGGGGCTTAAAAAGAGGAGAACCTTAGAACTCCCTAAAAAACCAGCAACCCAGTGCTTTATTTGTAATTAAAGAGATGCCGGGCTCAAGCTGAGTTGTCGGAGAGCGGTGACTGTTGGGCGGGCACCCAGCTATGCCAGCAGCAGCGCAGAAGTAAGGGTGGCACAGGATGGTGTATTGCCACCCTTACTTCTGCTCTGCTGCTGACAGCAGCGCTGCCTTCTGAGCTGGGCAGATGGAGAGTGGTGGCTGCTGTCCGAAAGCACAGAGGTGCCAGGGCTATGAACTGCCAAGCCTAGAAGTGCCAGGGTTCAGCCCTAGCAAGCCCCACCACAAATTAAGCACTGCAGCAACCCTCTTTACCTTCACTCAATGAGAGTTTCGCCTTTGACTGTAATGGGAGCAGAATTAGGCCCAGAGTTTACAGGGTTTGTTGCATCCCAGCCTTTGCCATAGATTCCACAGAGATATTTGGCTCTTTGTCCCTTGGTAGGATGTGCAGTTGCAAAATTGAAATTTCCTCAGCAATTGTGGTTTATTGCTAGGGGCCAAGGGCAGGTAAGACAAGATATCCTCTTCCCTGCCTCTAAACAATCAATCATTTCCCAGCCTCAGAATGTATTTCTGTCTCTCTCCACTCTCTATTTTTCAATGTTTTACATTATCTGTTGCTAATTATAATACAACATGATGTAACCTGATCTGCAGCACTGAAACTAGAGACGGTTGAAAATCCCATGGGAAATTCTGATATTTCAACATTTCCCAAATCAGGATGAACAAAATTAAAACTTTGAATTTTTTCTCAGCATAGAAAGTTTTGAACATTTTCAATTCAGAAATGTCAAAAAGTTTAGTTTTGCTCAAAAGTGTAAAAAAGAAACGTTTTGAAAATCCCAGATCAAAATATTTTGTTTTGTTGTGTTGAACTGAATCAGAATGTTCACTTCAGCTTGATTTGACATTGAACTGTTTTGCCTGAGCTGCTGTGGTGCCTCATGGGAATTTAATATGGGTGCCTCAAACCCTCAAACTCTTATGTGGGCTGGTCTTCTCTCTCGGACAACATCTCATGATGCACTGCAGTCATGAGACTCATATGATGCACTGTGGCAATTAAACCAGTGCATCATGGGAAATGTGGGAGTCCCATAGAGGAAAATGGGGGACAAGACACCCAAATTACAATTCCTATGAGGCACTGCACCAGCGCAAGCAGACACAGATTAATGTTGGTTTGACAAATCAAAAGGTTTGATTTGGGCCAACCCAATCCAAAACAAAATATCTAGTATATATTTTTTCCAAACACGCAAAAAATTGATTTTGGAGAAACGGCATTTTCTGTAAATTAAACCAAATTAAAATTCTTGGCCAGCTCTAATTGAGACCTTTAGACCCACACCTGCAGTGCTTATTCAGGCAAAACTTCCAATGATTTAAATAAGTTGGGTCCTTTAACCCCACACCCAGGAACTACCAATATTATGTCACTGTTAAGCAACTTAACTTGGAGAAACTAGAAAATTCATATATTCCAAGTAAGGCCATTTCGACAGATTTATTCAACTTCTAAAGGAGTTCCTATAGAAATGGCATAACATGGGGAAAGGAATTAATGCATTCATGTTATTGGGGGTTAATTCTACTCACCAATGAAAAGGGGAGACACTCAATCCTTTAGCAGCAAAACATTTCCAAGTATCTGCACACTGTACAGTGCAAAGGCATTGCTGCTACAAAGGAGAATTAGACTGCTGGTTAGCTTACATTCCAGAGGATCAATGATACTTTTTTTTTTTTTGGCATGGGCTCTGCAGTTATATTTCATTTGCTGTAACACAGACAATCATTATCTGCATGTGGGTATAGAGGGGACAAGGTGGGAGCTTGGAAATCAAGGTCAAGGAAATAAGAAAAACTGACTCATTTATCCTATAGAACAGTTATTCTATTCTGCAATAAGTTGGGTTAACAAATAACGTAATAAAGATTGGCATGCTGCCAGGATAACTGAATTGATTCGTATGCTGCACAGCACAAATCTCTTGATCTCCACATAAAGAATGGGAAATTATAGCCATAGTAGATACCTCATAGGAAAAGCAAATAAAAATGAAATGAACATTTCTAGCAGTTTTGACCTTGCTTTTGGGAATACTGTTTTAAATTTGATTGTCCTCCCACTTATTATTTCACTAGAAGGCACTATCAAGTCACAAAGCTGTGTTTTAGTATTCTCTTTGATGAGGTAGAAAACTCTATAGTTCTTTTCTCCTTCTTCCCCCCACCCCCGCCTTTTTTATTTTTTTGGTTACTATACCCAACAGAAAGGATCTTATCCAGGCTTTGATTTGATTTTCAAGATTTCTGGTGGGAAATTCTTACAGCAGGTATTTAAGCTTCCACTGGGGTTTATGGTGCTATTCTGTCTAATTATTTCTGGCATTTTGCCCATCAAATTGTGAGTTTCTTCAAAGTAATGAAATGACAGGAGGCCTCCTTTAGAGCAATCATGGATGGTGTTTGAATTTTGTTGTCTTGGAAACAAGCTAGTTCTTGTCATTGAATATATTCATAAAATAATGGCTAAAACATCCCTGATAATAATGGGCTCTTTCCTTGTCAAGACTCATCTTCTTGGGACTTTGCTTCAAGAGTCTCTGTCAGAGAGTTTTTATACATTTTAAAGTTAATTTCAACTTGCCTGTTCAAAATGACCATCATGGATGCTCACCTCCCCTCTTCAAATCATGCCTTTGCCCAGCTCCATACATAGAAGGTGGTCCATAATAAGGATAACTCTGCTAACCATATTTTTTAAAAAGCCAGCTATACTTGGAATGGGGCTCTCAGAAGAAGGCTAACTGTATCCTTCACTGCAGCTGAGCCTTAAAGGCACACATTATCCTCACAATATTTTTCAGAACTTACAGGTGGCTCTGGATCATGAGAATGGCACCCAGCATGGATAACTTTATATGCACTGTGCCTATTAGATAGAAGATATATTTTTAGTCAGCTACCTACATAAATCCCAAGTTTCATAGCATTTATATTCTCTGGCAGAGATCTTAATCAGCTTCACAACAGGTACCAAGCTTTCCAAACAGATGGATACTGTCTGATGAGTACAATCCAGAGACTAGGTAGGATGAAGTATGATTTTTTCAGGGAGGTTATTCTAACTGGGAACCAGCTTTCTATATCAGTCAATGCACCTTCGGATTGGTTTTTCTATACATAAAAAAGACCCTGCACCAAAACACTGGTGGTTTCTGAATCATAAGAATTCATCTGAGAGCTGCATAGCATAAAACTTGCAAACTCATACTCCTCCCTGATTATTTCTAGTCAAGAAGCACCTATGGGGCAAACCATAAAAAGCTTCTGCACTGCCAACATTTGCAAGAATCACTTGGCTGATTATAGTAAATCTATGGGACACTTGAGAAAATTAAAACCCTAAACTATTACTCATGGGACTAGCTAGAATAGATCTGCTGTGAGAATCCTACCAGCATGTTTAGGCTTTTTTTGTTCTTCTCCAATCATTATATGAGGATATTCAATACTGAGACATCTAATGAGGTCTTTTTTTACACAGCCTGCAGAAGAGACATCTCTTCTGAAATTTTATTACAACATCTTTCCAATAAAGCTTTTTCAAATTAAAAGTAAATATGCAGGAGACTTTAAAAAAAAAAAAAAAAAAAAAAAAGGAGCCACCTCAATAAAAACTAAAAAAAAAAAAAAAGGAAAAAATAAATAAAAAAAAAAAAAAAAAGAGGTGCCACTTCAGTGACCACTTAGATATTCAAGTTTGGCAATTGTAGGTCTCTAAAAGTTACCCAAAAGAATTCTACAAGCCATTTGAGATTACAAATTTTCACTTCATTAGAAAAAGTGAAAGCAGGTTGAACCACAAAGCAGGGCCAGAAACGCTCCTTTGTGACACGAGCAGTACAAACATCAGCCATGTGCTGAGCATGCCTGTGTCCTTCTCTAGCCCACTGGATAATCTTACACTGAAAAGTCTAGAGTCAACACTTTAATTGTCTGATGATCAGAAGAGTTCCGTCTGGGCCCTTTGAGAGACAAGCCTTTGTTTTAACAAATGTCAAACAAGCAAAACTTTTTTTCCAAACATGTAACAGGGTGGATCAATGGATTAAAAGATCAGCTGCTACAACATTCTGAATGATTGAAGAGTGCTAATAGTCATTCAAGGTAAAATTCCCAGAAGATTATGAAGGCAAAAGAGAAGCAGCAAAAGAAAGGCACAAGTTCAGTCCTCTTTTTAAGACCAATCAGTTCTTTGCTCCTCCTTCCCAACAGGTTTGACATGTCGTATCAGTTTTAAACATGAAAGAACAGAGATGGATAGGACTGAACCAAACCCTAGATTCTGCTAGAGCTTTCTTATGCACTCTTATTGATGAACATCTGAGTGTTGGGGGAAAGGCCACATCTGTGCCCAGTTTTAAACTGGTGTCTGAGTGGTTATAAAAACACACAGTCACAGAGACAGATGATCCTAAACCTAAAGGGACAGACTGTGAACAGCTTTCTCCCCTGGATGAGCAGTCATGAGCACTCCCGCTGACTTCAACGGGACTATTCACCTAAGTAAGGGGCTCACTATCTAGCTAAAATGACACTCACAAAAAGACGCACTGCACCCCTTACACCTCTGTAATTCTTCAGACTCCTACAGCTCTGTGTTGGTGGCATCAAGGGTCACACCACTGTCAGAGACTATGCTATCTTTGTCTTAACTCATGAAAGTAGGACCCTGATGACAAAATTTGCCCACTATTGCAGTTCAATTATCTGGTGATTCAAACACTGAGCTCAAAAATGATAAGGCCCAGGGGTCTACAATATGCCTGAGAGGTATATATGGCAAACTAATCCATAGAGTGATAGAATATATAAGGCTGCCTGCCGTAAAGATTTGAAAAGGACCAGCATCATCAGTGGTAACACTGTGTCTAGCCTTTAGAAATTTGAACTCACAATGAAGCGGGGGGATGGGAGATGGTTCCAATCTGTTCTTTGTAAGTCAGTGATTATGAATCAGATATATAATGAAGCAGTAATAGGAATGATGACTAAGTAAAGTAGCTAATAAAGCTAATTTATGAGAGGTTGAACATTTTAGTACTGTGCATTAAAGAAAGCATGATGTCTCAGCATACTGGAGATGATGTGAGTACTATATACCAAGTGCCTGAAATGTTTGGAGATGATAATACAATTAGATGTGCTGGGTTCCTGGATCTTGGATAAAGAGTTTTGTTCCTCAAGATGAACATAATGGCCTCTTTCCTATCATATACACACTTGCAGGGAAATACACCCTACTAGGCAGCTCAGGATGTATGCACATCTGTCTATGTGACGTTTTACACAGTTCAATTGGGAAAGAAAAAATAAAGAGGAAATAATAAAGGGGAATGTTTTTGCAATTACAGGTGTCTCAATTTTACTATTACAAAACTCTGTCTAACCTTGACTGGAACAAATCTGATTCTCTGCAATATGTATAGTGGGCAATAAACTATGCTACATATAGCTTTTCAACATTGCATTTCCATTTTAACTGCTCAACTACAAAATTATTTCACTCATGCTGTAACTCAAATGATTACAGATTACTTAATACAATTTACTTTTTTTTTTTGCTTTCATGGATTTTAGAAAATTAATAGACATGAACAAGCTTGCCAGAAAGTTTGAAAGCTAAGACAAATTAAGGTCTTCAGAGCCAAAACACAAGCTACTCAGCTTCAACTACAGACTTCTGAGAAAGGAAATATATAATGTCATCTATTTGTTCACTGTGACCAGCAGGAAGTTCTGCCAGAATATTCTCAGTAGTTTGGCTTGTACTCAAGTTTTTCCCCATACACAAAGCCAAAGACACAAAGCCAGGACACAACTCAAGCCAGGCTCAGACTATCATTGGCTTGACCACCTTTACTGAGGAAGACATAGTTTTGATGAATCATAAATATCAATTAGGCAGAAGCCTTTGCAGTTGAGATTGCCAGATAGGGAATTTGAATCTAATTGGCAGAACACTGTTCCACTCTGCCATGAAAGTAAAACACAAAATAACCTAAACCCTTGCCAACCAAGGATAGCATGTTAAACTAAGGCCTTGGATCTATGCCTTGCAGTATGAAGGCACCTCACTGCAGATACACAATGGATCAGCAATTAGCCTCGGCTTGTGAGAGCTACCAAGCTGAGTCACTGTCAAAAAGAGCTCTCCATATCGCTCTGAAGCAACACCCCACCACAGCTGAACAGTGTTGACAGCCTGTGGAGGGAGCAGTGTACAGCCTTCCTTGTAAGAAGTAAGATTCCCATGATATGAGGGCTTCAAAGAGTGGTCAGGTGGGATCCCTAAGGATCCCCTGCCTCCCAACTACCCTCTCCCCAAGAGAACAGACTTTGAAGTTATATATCACTTCAAAAGTGATGTGGTCTTTTATTAAGATGTAATTCAAGGGCAAGAGTAATCATCTGAATGCACTAGCCAGATGGCTAATATTTCTGAACATACACACATTTTATCACTTATAAATTTCTCCTAAATAATTTTTCTCTCTCTCGCTCAGAGCCTCCACCCATGAAATGCCTTTGTTGTATCAGCTTTGGAAATATGGATTACAGTATTCTCTGAAAAACATTGATTACTCTGAACTGTGACTCAGACATTGTTGCATTTCCAGGGTTATAGATTTTCTTTCAGCTAAACTAAGGCTGTAAGTCACAGTGACAGTTGTAATGTGTGTAATACTATAGTACCAGATTCTATTACATACATATTTTTGCTAGAGGTTTATGATGTTAAAAATATTTCTTCTTTTTCCAATACCTTTCTGTACCTGTTGTGTAACTATATTAGAACTTATAACACTGAAGTCAATTTCCAGATGAAATGTGCACAGGAACAGTAGTTTGTCCTTTTTTAAAAAAAGAACACTGCATACAAACTAATTATATTCAAGCACAATATTGAATTGTAATAAAAGATGAATGAGAGAAAATGTGTGTCATTGTGAAGAATGGGGACTGTTACAGAAAGCTGAGACTGGGGAAGGATTTATCATGTGCACTGCTTCAGGCATTGTGTTGAAAGATCTGCAGACTTAAGAGCAGTCTACATAGGAAAGAATTACTATAGATTTTTATCTTTTATACAAGACAAAGATAAAACAAGGTTTCTTTTTTTAAAGAAATCTATGAGAGAAATCCCAATTGCAATAGAGGAAAAAACCTTCAAACTCAGCTAAGAGACCATCAACTCGATAAATTCAGGGACAAGACATTTGTTAAAATACAACTGATCCATAATTTTCAATGTAAACACAAAAGTGTGTTTTGTTACAAAACACACCACAACCTGAGACAACTAGAAAGCTCGCCAGTTTTGCTTGCAAAACCTCAATGTGCATATACATGCAAACAAACTTTTTGACTGATTGTTAGAATTCAGATCTAGTACAGCCATAAAATAGCTGTGGAAGCTGGAAAAATAATGGCAGTCTAGGTGTATTAGTAAGCAAATGAGCATGCCAACTGACCCACTTTGTTTCCAGAATTTCTACAGCCAGCACAAGTAGTGTTCCAAACCAAACAGGGTTTGGGATCTGTTGGGTAAAGAACAGTTGACACATTTTGCTCCATTATTGCTCCTTAGCATAATGCAGCAGCTTGGATAAAATAACTAGTGGCCCACCCCAAATTCAAAAAGACAGTGGGACCATGACATATTCAAGAACTATTTCCGGTGGATAAAAGCCTAAATGTGGCTCCTTAGTGTGTCAACTACAAGGAGGCTTCCAGCTAGCTCAGCTGTTAGAGCCACTACTGTGTGTCCCATGACAGTGTGTATGTTGCACACACAGCTGGGCAAATAATAGATTTTTTGGTTTGCTGGCAATTCTGAAAAACTGGGGTGGGAGGAAGAATTATTTCAGGTCAACCTGAAAACAAATTTTCAATATTTTTGGCAAACTGAGGAGTTAAAATAATTCAGCTCTAGTTGCATATGTCAGGAACTTTATCAACTGCCTTAACAATAGTAATGCTTTGTACTTCCATCCACAGCTCTCAAAGCACCTTACAATAGTTACATCTGAATTAAGCTTCAAGACTTATTTATCAAGCTCACGAGGGTATTATCCCTATTTTACAGATGGAGAAACTGGACATAGAG
Source organism: Terrapene triunguis (assembly GCF_002925995.2). NCBI lineage: Eukaryota > Metazoa > Chordata > Testudines > Emydidae > Terrapene > Terrapene triunguis. The sequence continues at coordinate 55,850,117 of NW_020664447.1, forward strand.
TGGTTAAGTAACTGCCCAAGGTCACTGAGTAAGTGAATTTCAGAACCAGAATTAGTCCAACATTCACTTGGAATGTCTGACCACAGAAGAATAGACAGCATTGATTTTTTAAACGAAAAGATGTTTATAAGCTAAACTATTTAGGACCTGAAAGGTGAAAATAAAGAGAGCTTATATTTGGGGGCGTAGGGAGTTTGTTTTGATAACCTTAAATCTGAGGTGGAAAGGGACAGGAAGCTAATGTTATAATCTCTCCCTTCCAGCAGCTGGAACCATTCTACGGCTTTCAGTTAGGTAATGAAGATTCTCCTGTGGCCCAATAGGTGGCACTATAAATTTGAGCCCCAATGGTCAAATGGAATCCTCGTGGATGCATCTTATAAGTGAAGAGACGTTGAATGAGACCATTCCTTCCTTCAGGATGAAATTTACTTCACCGGTCCTTCCGAAAGCTCAGTTATTCATTTCATGCAGTCAAAGTGGAGGGGAAAAATTCACCATGAACAACTTAATGCCTCTGCATGGCTCTCCAACACAACAGCTGCTTCTGTAGTCACTACTCCAGCATATAGGCTACAGCAGCTGCTGTAGCTCTCCATGCTGTGTGACTGGCAACTTGGGCCAGTGGATCCATGTTAACGCTCTCAGTCCACCCCATCACTTCCATACATGTCTGCCTATGTGGGCTGACCCAAAGATCCTTTGGGGGGGGGGGGCGGGCACAGAGGATGTGGAGGCCCACAGAGCAGCTGCTCTAGATCCCCTGCAACACAGATTCTGAGTAGTAGAGAAGGCACTGGTCCTCTTAGAAGCCAGTGTTCTCAAATGAAGTTTCAACCCATTCTGGAAATCAGCGAATCTCCTCAAGCACAGATCTCTCTCTCCCTCTACCCTCCACCCATATAAAGAATTATAGATGAAACTTTAAACCCACAAAACCTAGGAATAATTAGAGTTAATTGTAATTAGACTTAAGCTTGGGCGAAATCTTGGCTCCACTGTAGTCAATGATAAAACTCCCATTGACTCCAGTGGGGTTAGGATTTCACACAACAACAACAACATGCATAAAAGGGTCAAATTAAGTTATGTGCTATGATAATGTAAATATGGGTTTTCTATTAATAGGTATAGAAATAGTTTACTACAGTTAAGGAATGAACTATCAGATCATACTGACAAATTCCCAGAATTATAGGCAATATAACTAGGATTCTCATTTTATTCAAAATCCCCCAACAAAACCTGCAAATTAAAATAAATTTTCACATAGAAAGAGCTGCATTTCTATTGTTTAAACAGTATCAAAAGCCAACAATGTCTATAATCATATAAACTACTAATAATGGTTACAAGTACAGGAATCTTTTTTTTAAAATCAATATTTATTAGAAATAACAAAAATGGTTCAAACAGCAGTAGTAGTAAATATTTATATTATGGTGGCACTCAAAGGGCCCCATTTTGCCGAGAGCTGTATGAATCGAGAAGAGAATTCCTGCCTCAAATGGCTTATGGTCTACAGAGAGAGAAATAAAGAGAATCGTATTATATTAGATAGCTTATGAAATATTACTACACATCATCAAATATAGCTCCTGGATTTCTCTGTCCTGGAAAGGAAAAAATAACCATTATAAGTGTTCAGGATAACATCTATAGTGGCTTCCTAAAAATTTCACTCTAAACTAAAATTTTCCATGCTTAAATAAAATTAACCTCTGACCAGAAGTCATTAAAGAATTTTAATAAAATTTATTCAGTTATTTTTGAGTTATAGAAAGGTAAAGAAATACTCCCCCACCACACACACACACACACACACACACACACTTTAAGCAATTTTTAGACATTTTCTTGCATACAACTCAAAAAGGGCTGAAGTTTATATATTGAAATTCACAAGTTAGCTAACAGGTTTAAAAATTCAACTTTAATCAGGGATGGCTCCAGGCACCAGCCCAGCAAGCAGGTGCTTGGGGCGGCCAACAGAGAGGGGCGGCACGTCCGGCTCTTCGGCAGCAATTCAGCGGCGGGTCCCTCACTCCCTCTCGAAGCAAAGGACCAGCCGCCGAATTGCCACTGAAGACTGAAGCTGCCGCCGAAGTGCTGCAGATCACGATCGCGGGTTTTTTGTTTTGTTTTTTGGGGTTTTTTTGCTGCTTGGGGCGGCAAAAACCCTGGAGCCGGCCCTGACTTTAATGTTGCGTTAACATAGATATTTACATTTAGTAATCTGCTGAAGTCTATAGGGATGGGTTTAGGGGTCCACCAAATCTCTTCAATTTCTCTTCCCAAACACACTTTCATTTCATCCTCTCCTGATTCTTCTGTAAGACCAATTACAGTACAGATAATGAGTCATGATCAGCCTATTCATCTAGGCACATAAGGCCCCAATTCTACAAACACATAGGCACATGCTTACCTATGCATGTGTCTATAAATGTTTTCAGGATCAGTGCCTCATGTTGGCATCCATTCCCTTGTGTCTGCACATGGGAAGCTGAGGCAGAGAAAGATTAGGTGACTTGCTCATGATCACACAGAAAGTTTGTGTCAGAGCCAGATCTTCCCAGTTTCAGTCCAGTGCCTAAGCCACTAGAACATCCTTGTGCTGTTCCTCAAGGTGCCCACGTGGGGCAAGCCCCACGGTCGCTAATTAAATGTTGAGACAAACTGCAAATAGGAGGCTGCTGCAAACTGGATTCCTCCCTACTCCCTTCAGTGAGTGGCTTTTGTGGATCCTGAAAGCCAGCTCTGGGAGTCTATCCCAATCAATAACTCTAAAAGGCTTTTAGAAACATTTCATTCTAACACACAGCATTAAGAAAAACAAAAGAAGAGTTATACCTACACTATATAAAAGAGTACAAAGAAATTCCACAACACCAGACAAGAGAATGATTGTTAAGAGACCATAATCTAACAAGGTGTCTGTTATCAGCTGCTGCTGTACTAGTCGAATTCACTTTCCATGAATAGTGGTGTTATTTGTTATAGCTTTCTGCAGGGAGTGATCAGCAGATACTCTATTATAAACATCTACAGAAGTGAAGTCAGTGTTGAAAAGCACTTCTAGCTCTGCCTCCTTGCTGCCTGCCTTGTTCCTTAAGCATTGTTTTCTTTTATCAAAAGGGATTGTGATATCAAACTTGAAAGGAAATTGAAGCTGTGAAAATAACAAAGACACAGGACAAGAATTTTTAATTTTGCCTCATTTTCTTTGATGATAAAATAGGGTGACCAGATGTCCCAATTTTATAGGGACAGTCCTGATTTTGGGGGCTTTTTCTTATATAGGCACCTATTACCCTCCACCCCCATCCCGATTTTTCACACTTGCTATCTGGTCACCCTATGAAGAAACCAGTGCTGAGTATTAAATAACAGCCTTAAAGCTGAATATCAAGTGTATGTGAAAATTCTACTTCTGTCAGAAACATGAGCAGATGCCCCACTAGCCACATTCAGAGGGGTATTCAGGGTGTAGCAAAAATTCTTCTTGCTTTTAAGGTCACTCAAACTCAGATGCCCAGCTCTTACAGCACTGTGCTCCCCCAATCTCACACCATGCTGTGACAACTACAACTCGTCTATGGGGTTGTGGGGTTTTTTTAGAAATTTTTGCATAGAAGACTGGGATTTCATCAAAAACAATTTTTTTCCAAAACTTTTGCTCTTAAAAATTTAAACAAACAAACAAACAGGGGTTTCTCAAAAAGCCCCAAACTAAAAACTTTTAGTTTTAAACCAGAAATTATTTGATTACCAAAAAATCCTTTCCCCACCAGTTTTAAATCAAACATTTTTGGTCTAGGGAAAAAAATGTCAACTTCTCAACAAAACTCCAAAATTTTCATGGGGAAAAAATTCCCAGACCAGCAGGAATCATCACTAGTAAGCAACTCCATCGAAGCACAAAACTGCCTCACGTGGGTCAGGGAAGTCACATTTCTTCAGCATAGGTCATGGTTTTCCAAAGGGGATTTTTGGTTTAGAACCCAGATGGTGACTTGCAACTTCAGAGAACCTAAGGCCAGGTCTACACTACCGCGGTAGTTCGACGGCTGGCAATCGAACTTCCGGGTTCGATTTATCGCGTCTGGTCTGGACGCGATAAGTCAAACCAGGAAGTGCTCGCCGTCGACTGCGGTACTCCACCTCAGCAAGAGGAGTACTACGGAGTCGACGGGGGAGCCTGCCTGCCATGTGTGGGCCACGTCTGAACCGCGGTAAATTCGAACTAAGGTATGTCGACTTCAGCTACGTTATTCACGTAGCTGAAGTTGCGTACCTTAGATCGAATTGGGGTGTTAGTGTAGACCAGGCCTTTGAGAGAGAAAACATTATATTTTAAGGTATAAGCTGAATGCATCTTTGAGCCTGGTTAGTGAGGTCATTCAGCATATGTTGCTGAAGTAAAGAGAATTTCCATATTTACATTTCTAGCTCACTGGATATCTTTAAAAGATACATTTATAACTAACAGAATTTATGGTCTTGATGCAGACATTGAGCAAAGTTCTTTGGCCTCTATTTTGCAGGAGATCAAATTAGATTTGCACATTGGCCCATTCTGGTCTTCAAATCTATGAACCATTATTATTGTTACTATTTTTAATTATGAACATTTATACAGAGCTATCCAAACAGAAGGCTCAGTTCTATCACCCTTAGTCAAGTTGGGTAATACTTGCTCAAGCTGAATCAGCAGAATTACTTGAGGCATAAATTAAGTTATGACTCAGCCTGAGTTAGGGTGGCAGAATTGGGGCTACTGGGCTAGGCTGGTTCTCTGCCCGAAAGAGCTTACAACTTAACCTCTGAAAGTGTTTGTCTTTTGTATTTTAAAGGGTCACTACAGTGTAAATAACCTTATTAGATTCAAATACAGAAGCAATTTAGAAATGTGAATCTTTGTTCTTTTTAGGTGCTTCTCACCTGGTTCAGAAGAGTTTGGGAGAAGCCAGGATGGCTGACATCAAGGGGATTCTCTGGAATCTTTTCAGTGTCAGCGGAGAGCAACCAGGCTTGTTTTACAAATAAGGCCAACGGGGGCCAAGGTTGTTCTAATTCTAAGTGTTTCTCATTTGTTTTCCCCACAAGAAAATAAATAAATAAATCCATTCTCTCATGCTTAAAGCTAGGGTAACTATTTCTTTGATATTCATTGGACGTCACAGTTTGCTGGATATGTCTTCTAAAGCTTATGATTATTGCTGAGAACTAAACCAAAAACCTTCTAACCTCCCAGTTGGTTGAACATTAGATTTCAGCATCATTAATATTTTGGTTTGTATTAGCCTGTTGTCAGTGGCTGGAGGAGAACATCAGTTGCCGAGTTTTTTGGTGGGGTTTGTTTGTTTGTTTTTCACTTTGGTTAAGTTGCTAATAAGTGTTAATTTTTGGTACCCTGATGGGAAGAGGAGATACTAGGCCTTGAATGTGCAATTCGGTCTGCAGCAAATGTAAAAAGCTTCTGACTTTTCTTAACCTCCTCCCACTTTCCCCCCTGGAAAAAAAATCTTTAAATCTTACAGGGAGCTATTTGGATACCTTTTAAATTACAATTAAGATTAATTTAAAATTGCTCAAATTGAGGGCCAGATTTTGAACCCCTGGCTACTACTGGTGAGCAGTTACTCCCAGCAGTGGTCCTACTGAAGTAAATGGACCTAATCTTGGGAGCAACTCACTCCCAATAGCGGTAAGTGGTTCACAATCTGACCCCAAGTAATTTCTCCCCCTGAGCCTGTGTGACAGAGGCACGTGTTAACCATATTAGCAAGAATCAGGAACAAAATAAAACAATCAGAGTAACATACTTTGTGGTGTCTTCTTGGCTATTTCTAATGTACAGTAGTTACCACCTCTCACCCCCATTAGTACGTCAACAAGCAACCCCAGGTCAGCTCTCCATGGCCCTCATGTCCAAAATTCTATCCACTATGGTCACCTGTCTCCATCTCACCAAGTTACTTTTTGTTTTAAATTTTTATATTTGTAGTTCAGAAAGTTGAAATTAAACATAACTGGCTGCATTACTCATAATAGAGTAAGCAACTGGCTGCCAATATTGTAGTTCCACCTCAACTGGATGTATTTTAAAACAGAAGTAAAAAAAAATTTAAGCAATGATACATAAATTAGGGCCTATGACAAACAATTGATTCAGCCAATTTTCCTCTCCCCAATATAAAATAACTCAGCATTATTCAGCTACTATCTGAGGGGCTAACTCATGCATTAGTGCATGGAAAGGTTATGCACAGGACTCTAGTTAGGGCCTGATCCTGCAATTCAACATGTAGACAACACTCCCATAGATTTCAGTGGGAGTTTTGTCTGTAGTCCTTATGAAGAGTCAAATAGTGATGTACCTGGGGAGGGCTTGGGAACCCCTTGTTGAAATTCCACCACCAAACTGGAGAGAAGGTTGGGATTATTTCCCTGCCTCTGATGGAGTTAGTTACCTCATCTCTGGATACTGCTAAATCATCCCCATCAGAGATGTCTTATCTCTGGAACTCATAAAAATACTTCTGAAGACCATGTGCTTTGGCTTTAGAATGCACCAGGCTGTATCAAATTGTGTCAGGTAGTTTAAAAAGCAAAATAATCTCTTGAGGTAGCCTCCCTTTCCCCATAAGGTCCTCACACAAGTTCCACACCATGCTGAGCTACCAATATACCCTGTATATTTTTTCAGGAACAATGCATAAACATTTCCTGCAAGTGCATAAGTTTGTTTACCAAGTGCTTCTCTGCTTGGTTACAGAAAACATTTATGTTGAAAGGAGAAAACAAATGACCAGATTCCCGAGTCCTTCAGCCTTTCTTTCTACAAGGATGTGCACCCATGGTACACAATGTTTATCATGCTAAGAAGAAATCCTTTTTATCAGGACCCCTTGTCATAATACTGATAGCAGATCACCAGGATCAAAATGTTAGTGCTGATAGAAGTTCTGGATCTAAATAACCCACCTTCACAGTGTACACATTTCAGTGACTCATGCAGGATTTTTAGCACAACATGCAAGCATGACACAAAGAAGATTGCTCCTTACACTAGAATTTAGTATTTCAGTTTCCAACTCATGAATACAATTTTGGTCGTTTTTGACAGAAATAGTTGAGCTAAGAAATCAGATTGGATTGTGTTATATTGCCCCCTACAGTTAAAAAATTAAAATATCTTTGGCATTGCTTCTACCTTGACAGCTTGCTTGACACGCAGTGGTATGGGAGCATAAAAGCTTTAGCATAACCAGAGTGCTTGCAAACACTGATCCTAAAAAAGGATTGTGTGATAATTTTAATAACATTTTCCTTTCCAGCCATAACCAGAGAAAGTTGGTTTGTTTGCTTGTTCCCAAATGCTCCTATCTGATTAGGCTGTGAGCTTGGCGAAAAAAAAATATATTTTATGGAACACAGCAACAGATCTTACTATTTTCTTCTGTTTGTGGGTGGCAAACATCTCTCTCAAGAGATTTCCTCTCTTTTCATGATATGACAACCTGGGTTCAGGGTGGGGTGGGGAGGGTAGGAATAGCTGATGAAATATTGATTAATTCCTTCCAAGCAAAGAAAAGCAGCATTCCAAAGGGGGTGTCAAAAAAGGGTTTTTCCCCCCATACTTCAAAAGGTGCTGATATAATATAAATATAATATAAAAGATGGCACAGGAGGCCAGGCACAGAGGACTATGGAGACTGCACAGCGTGCATGCGCGCGCACACACACACACCCCCCCCAAGAAGCCATGTGTTGGTCCCATTCTGTTTAGTAGCCAAGACAGTGCCATATAATCAGTTATTTTGTTCATATACTCACATCTCTGCCTGCTACTTTGCTGTACTTTTCAAGTATCAAGTATCCTGGTTTACCAACTAGTAAATGTTGAACTTCAAAAGAATAGGAAATGGCTGCTGAATGGCAAAATGTTTTTATTGCTCCAGCTACAGTGTGTAACCTGGAACGTGACAGAACATTTTTCATTCTACAAAAACATTCTAAGGACTACACTTTCAAAATGGGCTGTAATAGGGTGCAACACAGGAATTCTGGCAAGATATTGAGCTTTATTTCCTGGCTCTAGTCATATGATATGGAACAGATTACAGGTGGCATAGCCCCCTGACATGGCAGAGCTCAGTATCCTACGTCAATGGCATTATTATGGGCTTCAAACTGACCTCCAAGCTTGCACCCATAATTTTATGTGTGGAAATTGTCATTAACAAAAATTAACTTAGATTTGCATGTGCAAATACCTGTTTGCTATGCAAATCAAAGTAGCTAGAAGTCTACTGAAGTAACATGCTCTAATTCAAGCTTTGTGCATATAAAAGTGTGCAGAAATTTAGTGGTCATTTTGGAAAATTTTACCTTAAACATGTGACTTATTTGAAGTTTCGACTGAAATTCACCATAAGTAGTACCCCTGAATAGCTGTTATTAAACTTCCAATGTTTCAAGAATTTCAGCTCAACAGGAATAATGGAAAGCGACTTATTGTTGGGATTGGAGATTTGGATACATGCAACATTATCTTCAAATACAATTAGCAGCTCAGCCACTATTTCAGCCACCCTGATCTCTTGCTCAAATTTCAGAAGTCCAATCTTCAAACCCAATTTTCCCAGTCTTTGGGGGGGGGGTGTCTTTGCCCCAGTAACTGTCTCCATTTGAGACCAGTTAGGGAGCTCAGGTTTGGCTCCACTATTCCCTAGCCTTTTTAGAGTGTCTGATCTAACAACTTATGCCTGAGCCTGTATCAATTATCCCTATACAATTCACAGACCCTATTACACATTCACTAGCCAAATTCTCATTATTGTTGTTTATCTGCCCAGATCTAAACAAAAACTGTGGGGCTGATCCTTGTACTTCCAAGCTTTGCCCCCTTCCTTCCCCCCCAACTTGGTGCCATACCACACACACCCCTTTCCCAAATTGGGAGAGAGGCTTTCACTAGACACCTACAACAGTCTGTCTTGGCCTGCATCAAAATTTATAACAATCCTTCTTTATGTGGCCAATTTTGTCACAGTACCACCATTTAACTGAACTGTTTTCATTAATTTTTGCATTGTTGCCAATTTCCCTGGTTGTACAAATGAAATGTATCATTTGTTCCAATCATTCAATACGGTCGTGAACCAGATTAGAATCCCCTCCTTCATCCTACATATTAGACACAGAGCTGTATTTACAGGACTCATGCCGATCAGCTTCCATCTTCCATAGTACCTGCTGCTACCTCTTCTGGTGCACTGCTGCAAGAAAAAAATCCACATTCTGTGGCAATTTCAACAGCCTCTTGGAGGGTCTTTGGTATCCTTTTCCTGATCTTGATCTGCAAGTCCAGGTCCAGATGAGTAGCTATAAATTGGTCCATCACCTGTTTATTCTGGAAGGCCTCAGTGGTATCTGGGTATGCCAGAAACACAAGTCTCCACAGGTCCTCTGCTGGCTCAGGTAGGATTTCTTCTTTCCTTCTCCTTCTAGCTCTTAGCTGTGCCTTGGCCAGCTTGTATTGATGGCTAGCTCCAAACCTCACGTCAAGTGCTTGTACAAGGTCTGGACAACTCCATCTCTTTTCTGGGGATAAGTTCTGCAGCACCATCAAAGCTCAGCCACCCAGAACTGCTAGTAACCCCCTTTCTGTCCCTCTTCCCAGCCATTCATTTGAGGTATAACATTGAATTGAGCCAAATAAGCCCCCCAGGGCATTTTCCCCTCAAAGGTAGTAGGGCTTTTGCATCACTAGAGCTGAGACAGCCTGATCTAGGCCTCTGTGGGTTCCAAACAGGGTAGAAAATTGTTGTAAATGTCTGGTCTTACCCAAGTCCTCTCGCTGGCTCAATTCCTCATTCAGATGGCTGCCTTCCACTGTGATTTTCTTCTGTAGCTAAGTTTTTCACTCCCTAAATTCTTGCTGCAACTTGTCTGAGATGACAAGTTTCAGATTGGCTGGTCTCTACTATTTCATGGAAGAGTCTCTGATCTAGGGCAGTTAAATTGCTAGTCACCTCATCAATCCGTTCAACCATTCCAACCTGAATGTGTTGCAGGTGAGGTTCCCAATCTGTCCAAACACTTTGGCCTGGTCTACACTACAGAGTTAGGTCGATGTAAGACAGCTTACATCAACCTACCTCTGCAAAGGTCTACACCACAACGCTGCTTCCACCGAGGTAAGTCGCCCACTACACCGACCTAATAACTCCACCTCCATGAGAGGTGTAGCGCTTAGGTTGATGTAGTTAGGGTGACGGAGTGTCCGTGTAGACACTGCTTTACTTACATCACCTGTTGACTGACAGACCCGTGTGGGGCTCACACTCCTTCACTTCCTCTGCAGTGAAGACTGATGCAAAGAATTCTTTAGCATCTCTGCAATGACCTTGTTTTCCTTGAGTGCTCCTTTAGCACCTTGACTGATTGTTGAGGCCTTTTTCATGCAGGTCTGCTATACATGTTAAGGTGCTGTCTAACTGGGTCATGACGCTGGGTAATGCTCAGGAGATTATTGATAGCTTTTCACTGATGAGGTCCCCAAATTGTATTGGGGCAATTGATGGAACCCATGTGCCTATCATTTCCCCACTCTCTTCCGTCCCAACCAGAGTGCAGAATTTATAAACAGATTCAATTCCTAGGACTGGTGGACCACTGTGGCAGATTTCCAGACATAAATGCAGGGTGGTCTGGAAGGGTCCATAATGCTAGGATCTTTCAGAACTCAGTACTATTTAAATTAAGGGGAAAGAACTTTTTGTCCCCAGGCGCTCTGTGGACACTGATGGTGTGGAGGTTGGTCCGGTTATTCTGGGAGACCTGGATTATCCCCTGATGCCCTGGCTAATGAATTCACATTCAGGCTGCTTGGACAGAAGCAAGAAACATTTTAACTATCACCTGAGTAGCTGCAGAATGGTAGCAGAGTGTGCATTTGGCCATTTGAAAGGCTGATGGTGCTGATTATGGAATAGGTTGGAAGCAGAAGAAAAAAAAGTGTTCCAGCCATTACAACTGCATTTATTGAGTTTTGCACAATATTTGTGAAAGCAAAAAAGAGAAGAAGTGTTATTTACCCTTTCCCACAATACAAAAACTAGGAGTCACCCAATGAAATTAATAGGCATCAGGTTTAAATCAAACAAAAGGAAGTACTTTTCCCACACAATGCAATCTGTGGAACTCATTGCCAGGGGATGTTGGAAAGGCCAAAAATATAATTGGGTTTAAAATCAAATTAGATAAGTTTATGGAGGAAAAGTCCATCAATGGCTATTAGCCAAGATGGTCAGGGATGCAACCCCATGTTCTGGGTGTCCCTAAACCTCCAACTGCCAGAAACCAGGGCTGGATCACTCAATAATTGGCCTGTTCTTTTCATTCTTTCTGAAGCATCTGGTACTGGCCACTGTCAGAAGACAGGATACTGGGCTACACAGACCATTTGTCTGACCCAGTGAGGCCATTCTTATGCTGAATTGGCTGGCTACAGACCAGTAACGTTCTGGGGTGGCCGATTCCAGATGGTAATGACAACCTACTTCTCTATGGGTGTGTTGGTACACTGTGGCTGAGGCTCCAGGATCAGGTCTACAATTCTGAAAAATGGTAGCCCTCCCCATCTTGATGTTCTCTTGCCACTGCTACTCATCCCAGCTCTGCAGAACTGTCCTCTCCCACTAGGCTTGGCGTCCTCCTGTTCTTCCACCTTGTCCTGCTGCCACTGCTGCAGGTAACCTGCCACTGCCAGAGCAGTCATTGCTGCTGCCATAAAATATTCTCCTGTTCCTGCATCATCTGCTCGGTGCTGTGATGGGTGAAGTCCAATGCAGAATTAATCTAATACAGCCCAAGCAACCTGTGCATATCCACACTTACCACAGAGTATTGTTGGGTCCATGCAGGCTGACAGCATTTCGAAAATTGTGCACGCCAGCCCAGAAAGAATTATAGGGAAGAGACAACGGAAACAAAAGATTTAAAAAAAAAACTGAAGCCACCTGGCTTTTCACAACTTACAGAGAAAACAATCCCAGGATGCATGCTGCTCAGCAGCAAAGCAAAGGACCATGGGAAACCTCCAGAGAATGCTATATCCTCAGTTTAGAGCAAACTACCAGCATGTGTCCACACAATGCAAATTGAAAACAGAACAGATATTCTATGTGCACACTAGTGGTGCGAGCGAGTTACCTGACACGCACCAAAAAGGTTTGGATTCCCCCCCACCTCCGCCAGGTACACACACCCTCACGTGAAGAAACTTCAGCAGCCAAGATCCTGATGCAAACCATGTATTACTGCCAGTCCCTAAAGACCTTGCTGGCTAGCATGCAATCAACATTGTATACTTCTGGAATTTGAAGTTATTTCCTTCCATTCACTAGTAGTTTCAGCTACATTGAAAACATGACAAAGGTAAATGATTGTAGCAAAGGAAAGATGATTAACATAGCAACTCTCTCCATAGAATTCTTTGTCCCACCACCTCCCCCTTCCTCAGAAATAGTGGACAAACCTCCAAAGGTTCGGCATTTGGGTTAGATTTGGGTAACCTTCTAAAGGGATTGGCTGCTTAGCCGAGTTTTTCAAACTGCAGACTGACGCTTCTGCATCTGCAAAATTGGTCTAAAACATCTTATGAGAACAGGCTTCCTTGCAAGATTTCTGGTACAATGCTTCCTGCTTCTGTTTGTGCTGGAAACACAGCGAATACCTCTTGCATGTTATTTCATTATCTCTGGTTCTAGTGCTGGCTACGCAAGACTGAAAATGCAGAGGTGTGTAATAAAGAATAAAATAGAAATCATAACTGAACATTTTCCTACCTGTAAAGTTGTTTGGTTCCTGTTCTAAAAATGAGCAAACTTGTGTACCTAACATTAAACACCTAAATCCATATTTAGGCACCTAATAAGATGGTGAGGAGAAGGTAGGACCATTGAAACAGAGGTAGGATCTATATCAATGATTTTTGCTCCCCAAATCAATTAGACTTCTAAGGGGAAATCCTGTCCCCTCTTCTATTTGGGAAACCAGATTTTTGAAACCCAGCTCTACAATGGCTCCCTCACATAGGCAGGAGTTGTGACCAGGGCAGGCTAGTGGCAAAGGAAGGGTCAGTAGCCCAATGACCATCATCCTCACCATAGAGCAAATGTGATAAGCTACTGGAGCCTTGAGGGTGCAATGGCACCTCTCTGGGAAGTGGAGGTGGGCAGAAAACCTTAGTCGGAACAGAGAACCCCAGTGCACAGAACAACTATTCAGACTGCACAGCGAGCTCCAGGATGCAATGAATCCTTTGCTAACAGAATCAGAGAACATGGGCTGTTTGTGAGGTTTCACTAAAACTCTAAAACTTTTACATTTGGGGTTTCATAAAACTTTGAGACTCACAAAACGTCTCCCCCTTTCATAGAGAGCATTTCTTTTTCAAGGGCAATTTCATTTAAAAAAAAAAATCAGATCGAACTGAACAGAAGCCAGTTCTGTGCACACAACAAAAATGCTCGTATGGAAATAATTTTCACCCTGCTTGTAGGCAAGCAGCGGATTGAAATAAAAACAGGCAGCAACTTGGAACTCACATCATTGCCAAGCCAAAATCAATTCAAACCTCTAAGTCTGCTCCACATCTAGACCCCACAGTTTTCAAGTGAGTTCTGCATATTTCTCTGATGCCTAATTGCGCAGCAAATTTTTGTAAAGAAATGCCCAGAAAGAATCTGGGTAAAGTGCTCCAAAAGCCTGAAAGCATAAACTTGCTAGCTACACAGCAGTAGATCTGGGCTTTTCTTCAAGGGCAAACTGCTTTATAGACATCTAACCTCTCCCTACATCCCACTTCCCTCCCCTTCCACCCCCCACCCCAACTGCTTCCAGAACATACCACAGAATGTTTTTTTTAAGACATAGACAACTACTCAATGTGTCCTTTGAAGTTCTCCTGCAGTGCTATAACATTGTGCCAGTGTGTAGCAGACACTTACAGAGGTTTCGGACTTCTCCCCACATGCTCTGGTAACCCCTCTTTTGAAGTCTCACATATTCCAGACACAACTCAGGGCTTGTTGCACCCCCGGGATTATTCCATGCTATATACTACGAACATTTAAAATGGAGCTGCTTGGTTGCAGAAGTAGGCATGGTGAATATTCATAAAAAATACCCTATGCTCTCAGAGTCCAGAGCAGCAGGAGGTATCTAATGGGCCCCTATATCCAGGAGCCAGGAGCAGAGAAATTAGACCAGAAGGTCCTACTAAAGAGACTTGTTTAGTTTCCATGAGCCTATCTTCAAGCGCTGCAGGACATGAGCAAATCCTCCTATGTGCCCAGGGGTAACGATGCAGAGGGGTGGAAAATACAGTGTGTGGCAGCGAGCCAGGTAGGAACATACAGAAAAGTTTTTGGCACCAGAAGGAATAAGTTGAGAGATCCTGCCTAATAGAGGTGAGGCCCAGCTGCGGGAAAATGAGAGGGAAGAATGGTCAGGGTAGACGAAACAGATGGGGGAGAGCGAGAAACATGAGAGAAAAAGAAAGGACGGGAAAGAGAGGAGAAAGAGCATGAATGCTAAAGGGAAGAATATTCAGCAGATGGAAAATAGATGAGGGATCTAGCAAAAAATGTAAATAAGCTAGAAATAGGTAGGGGAGCCAGCAAAAGAAAGGCATAGGAGGAAGGAATATAAATAGCAATTAGAAACTATCTACACATTAGACCAGTGATACTCAGACTGAGGCTCGGGAGTCGCAAGTAGCTCTTTAATGTGTCTCCTGCAGCCCTTTGCAGCACATAATATTAAAACATTGTGTGGCTTAATTATAAACCAATCTAAGTTATTAACCAATCAGGATGCTTTTACTATGTTATTAACAAATTGTAGCATACTTGATCAGTCATTTTGCTGTAAGAATAAGAGAGAGAGAAAATAGTAAATGAAACAAATTCACACTACTGTGGCTCTTTTGATCACTAATTTGGCTCCTGAACTACTGCCATCTGAGCATCACTGCATTAGACAATATATTCCCCACTCATATCCCCAGTGTACCCATATTCTTCTGTTTATGGGAATAATAGCACTCCCCTACTTCACAGGGTTGTTGTGAGGAGAAATACATTAAAAAGATTAAGAGGTGCTCAAATACCACAGTAATGGGGGCCATAAAAGCATGTTAGATGCAACCATGGTGAAAGGAAGAGAACAGGCTGGGCCATGCAGGCAACAGATGTAATAAATGGGACAGAGAAAACAATAGATGAAGAAGTAAGAAAAAAATGGAATGGGGATGAAAAGAAGAGAAACGGGGTAGGGAGAAATAGATGGGAATAAAGACATTGAAAATAGGGGGAAGCAGCAAGAACAGCACACACAACATTGGAGATATTAAACTTCATTTTTATTTTGTTTATTTTGGAACCTACCAGCCAGTTTTCAGAGGTAGCTCTTGGAGAATGCTTAGTTCAGCAGATAGTATCTACAAATTTAATTTTGCTCAGTTTTGGAGCCACCAAAAATTCTTTAGTTAAGGACAGCCTTGACTATATCCTTGGCTAGACCTGTCAACGACTGGATTCAGAGACTTGGGAATCTCCTTTCAAACCAATATTATTAGCATTCCTAGTTCTCACCAATGCCATTAGTGGGCATCCACAGTGCTTAATTTGTGCCAGGGCTGAGCCCCAGCAACTCTAGGCTTGGCAGTTCATCGCCCTGGTGCCTCTGGGCTTTCCACATCAGTTATGAAAGTAAAAAAATTGCTTGAGCCCCAGCACCTAACTGCTTAAGCCCTGGCACCTCTTTCATTATAAATTAAGCACTGGCATCCAGTTACAAAAAGCTACATAGTTTTGTTAATCCTGGACCAATTCCTCATCATAATTATTCAAACCAAATCTGCCTCCTTTAGTAAACTCTCCTTTGGCCAAATAATAGAGATGAAAGCTTAGTGAGGATAGAGGACCATATTGATTGCATTTCAGCAGCTGAAGTTAACTATCACAGAAACCTCAACTTCCACTCAGTTTTCAGCTGTATTTCCTTATTAAAAACAAAAAGTATTTCCCACTCAGCTTGGCAAGAGATACAGCCAGTACTTTGACTGAATGTCAGAAAATTTGTTAAAGTGAGCATGGAGCTTCCATAAAGAGCTTAAATTAAAGTTTTCTTCCAAGCATGCTGAAAGTGCGTGGAAGGCAAATTTAGACATCAAACAGGGACCCACACAGTGGAAATCCATCTGGCTACACTCAAGATTGGGCATTCACTGACTCGGATGTGCTTTTACACTATAAACTAGGCCATTTGGATAACAATAAAACTGAGCCAGCCAGGCGTATCATCAGTTTCTATATGCCAGTCCAGCCAGGATGACGTTGGTACATCATTCATGAGTATGCAGCAGTCCACAAGGCTCACAATATGGGAAATTTATCTGTAACCTCCTGTACATAAATGAATATTGCATTATCTCCTATGCTGGGGCTACTTAGATTGTGTGGGAATAGATTCTGTCTTTATCAACAGACTGGTGGATTTTTAATAATAGTTGTGGCCATTGTGGCCAATTGGAAAGACACATTGTGCCCATCTCACTGAATGGCTCATAGCCAGTTGAATGTATAAATCTGAAACAGCTCCAGTCAGGAATAGATTGAAATAGAAGCATTTTTCTGACATATGGGAGCCTTCAGGAATTATTTCTTTGTTATGCACTAACAATGTGCTCAGCACTGTACATGACTCAGAAGGAAGACAGCCCTGAAGAGTTTATATTTATATTCCCCGATCTTGCAAATGCTCCGGTAGAATACTCAAGTGAACAAAATTAAGCTCAAGTGTTTGTAGGATTGGGATGTAAGACATGAAACAGAGAATGGGACATAACGTGAAATCCAGAGGAAGGATTGATGGAGTTTAAACTTTGTGGTGTGTAATTAGGGGCAGGGGATAAGGGCACAACTTACCTCACTGACATCAAGTGTGTGGCTCTGCCTCAGTTTACCTACTGAAGGGGGTCTTGCCAGGACTGGTAGGGTGATTGTGCTCGCCAGCCAAATCAAACATCCTTCCTTTCCAGGGTAAATAAGCCCAGCCAAAAGACACAACCAGCCTTTTTGGGCCACACCTGTCTGCCCTAGGATCTGTGCAACCATTAAATCCTTCCCTGTTGGTCCCTTTCACTGGGGTCAAGGCATCCTTGATCCACAACCTTCTCCAAATTACTTCTCTGTCAGGGGTGAGAGCCTGCAGCTGCACCTGCTCAGTTGTCAGGCAGCCAATGAGTGCAGCTGGGCCCCAGCAGAGCCACCTGATTGGCCAAGGCAGCCAGGTGGCTTGCTGTTAAGCCCAGCAGCTGCAAAGGATTAGTGGCTACTCAATGCACACCTTAGAATTCTCTGCCTCCCTTACTCCAAGCCTTGCTTCTACTTTCCCTGATTCCAGGTAATCCAGTTCTGACTCTGCCTTGATCTTGGGCTCTGACATTTGGACTGTGACCAGTAGACCTGACTCCTGCTCTGACGAGTAGGCCTGACTGGCTATGACCTAGTCTCCTGTCACCCTCAGTTGTAGGGTTTTTTGACTGCCTCTAGGTAGCATCATAAGGGAGCCCAGGCCCTCCCTCTACTCCAAATGCTGCTCCTGGGACCCTTTACTATGGAGCAGCTATCTGCCCTAACTCCAACCTATACTGCTTCACAATTCTCAAAGGCAGAAGTAGAAGGTGTCCATCTCCTCCTAGTTTCTCCTCAAGCTTTCTTGAGAGGCTCCTCACAGGCTCCATTCCTGGTCCTCTCTGCAGGGAACTGATGCTGGTCTCAATCTAGATCCTTGGTCCTATGAAAACCCTGCCAACATGGTGCTGCTCTTCCCCAGATCTGCTCCTAAACTCTCTCACATAGCTTTAGCCTACCCCCTTCCAGGCTCCTTCCATAGCTGTCTCTTAGCCCTGGCCAGCTTACATAACCACATAAGATTCCCCTAGGTCTCACTCTTCCATGCAAGCAAATAGAACTTGCCTTTTATTTCCTGCTTCCCCCTTCCCAATAGGCCTTGCTGTAACCCAGAGTCACCTGATCTGGGAGGAAAACTAGGGAGAGGTAGGAACTGGGCCTGAGTTTCTGAAGCTCCCCTTGTGACTGGGTGGCTTGTTCATTTTGGGGCATTGTGAAAGTAGTAATTCTTAGAGAGATGCCTGAATGCAGAGAGGGATCCAGTTTAGAGAATCTGGGTAGGGGGGTTATTCTGTATGGAGGGGCAGTGTGGGAACAGGCACAGAGACAGGTGTCAGAGAAGGAATCAAATAGGACATTGAGGCTCATGATAGATATTTGGGTGAAATCCTGGTCCCGTTGAAGTAACTGACAAATCTTCCATTAACTTCATTGGAACCAGGCTTTATCTTTAACTGTAATTTCGAGATGCTTGTCCAAAAGGCTGCTTCTTCCTCCTCTCTGTGTTCTCTTTTGTTACAACTTGTCCAGGTCTTCTGAGGTTATTACACCTGGCCTGGGGATTGTATCTTACTCTGGTCTTTGTTCCTTCTAAGTCATTTTTTAAACAAAATACACCTCTACCTCGATATAACACTGTCCTCGGGAGCCAAAAAATCTTACCATGTTATAGGTGAAACCGCGTTATATTGAACTTGCTTTGATCCACCGGAGTGCGCAGCCCCGCCCCCCCGGAGCACTGCTTTACCGCGTTATATCCAAATTCGTGTTATATCGGGTCGCGTTATATCGAGGTAGCTGTGTAACTGGAAAATATAAATCTATGAAATATAACAAATTTGTATATGTGACCATTATGTACATTTAAATACCTTAGCTCTTGGGCCCAAACCTCATCTAGTATAAATTGGTAGGCGCTACACCACGTTTACACCAGCTAAGGATTTGGCCTTTCACTCTTCTGAAGTCTGATAATATCAGTCTCTCGCTGCATTCTGATAAACAAGAAACTTATAAAAAAAGGCTTGAGCTTTGGGACCATCTACATTTCCCTTGAAGAGCCCATGTGGCATTTCTGAAATGAGAAACCATTTTTTTATTTAATTAATTTCCAATAAAGCTGCTTTAACTACAAACAATAAAACTCCTTCTACCATGTCACTCTTCCTCCTTTAATAAACACAAACCTCAAGAAAGCTCTGGGCATTCTGAAAAAAAGAAATAACCAAATAACTCAGAATATTTAATTTTCTATGCTGGAAATGAGAAACAGGTGTAATTAAAATAACACTTTTTTTAAATTAAGTGACCTGTGTTGGCCAGCCATCTGTGTATAATTTAGATTTTTTTCCCCATTATTACTGTAAAATTAAAACTACGGCATATAAATGGTGAGATCCTCTTTAAATATCTTTAAGCACCAGCAATATGTATTTTCTACCAGTTAAAATCCTTAATGATACCAAAAATCTGTCAAGCATAACTCGCCCAATTCATTTGCCTGAAACCATCAATATTTTATCATGCACTTGCAGTTGGCTTCAATTTAACAGTCCAGGTTACTAATCAAACAAAACACCCAAGTCATTAAAAGTTAGCGTGCCATTTAGAAAGTGCATTTCACGTTTATTAAAATATCTTTCATGGAGCCATTAGAAGGCTAAAGTTTTAATTACAATCAGATATTTAGTTCTACTTCAGTTATGCTTTTGGCACTCTCTTGCAACTGCCTTGATTAATCTTCTGGACAGAACTCATCCATTACCTCCTGAAATTATTTTCCTCTTAACTTCTTCATAATTCATCTTTTTCTTCCCCCCTCCAAACATATAAAATGTATTAAAAAGGTGTGCACAATACCTGCCTGAAAGATGTCATTAGAAAGATTCCATTTCAAATGCAATTTGTTCTCAAAAGTACCAAATAGCCATAATTCAAATGGATGTATTGAAATTGAAATATAGGTCTTAGTCATCATTTTAAACTATTTTCCTGCAGATGAGACTAATATGAGCTCCCCCCACTCCTTCATGGTTTGAAATATACAGTTGTCAGATTTTGTGTGGGTAATTCTGAGAACACCATGAACTCTCACACATTCCTTGTCACTGCAAATCTTTCTTCTCTCTCCTCCTCAATATAATAGTCAATGAAATATATTTTACCAAGGCTCTGTGTTGAGACCATTTCAATGGCGGCTTTCTGTCCACATTAATAAACAATTACATATCCCTAGCCTGCAGTAACTAAAATACTCATTTCTGTCATCTCCTCATTTAATAGACCCATTTGCTAAGGGCATATCCAAATTTGAGCTGTGTACACAGAACAAAAAACTTAAGAGCCATGTCTGAAAGTTTGGCCCCTATATGTATCTGTTTTGGATCTATGTATCACCTACTTTCTGTGGAAAGACCCTAGCTTGAAGCTTAGCCCCATTTTTAGCTTGAATAGGATCAGATTTGTTTCCTCTCATCTCCCTGATTTTTCAACAGCCTTCTCCTTATTCCCTCCCTGAAACCCTCTGAATGCTGCCTTGGGTGCCACCACAAGACTCTCCAATAGGCCCTAGTTAGCTTTCTTTCCATCATCCAATAAGTTTTACATTAGCATCCCCTACCCAGGCTTCCAGTCACAGGGTATTTAAGGATACTCTTGCCATCTCTAGTGTTGCTCTGCTGGCGGATGGATTCCCACATTGAGGCTCTTCAAGGCCCAGCTCCCTGCTACCCACATTTATGGACTAGAGTCTACTGTGAGCAAATGAAGGGTATTTGTGGCTCTGATCATGCTATCTAGCCTCATAGATAGACTCCTAGCCAAAGGCTCATGAGGCCACCAGGCTTGCTCTTCACTTCTCCTCTTTCCTCATTAACTGGAACAGGGTCATTCCTGTTGTCTGAGGAGTGCCTCTGCTCTCATGGTGGTTGAAACCTAGTGAAAATACAAGGCCACTGTCTATAGGGTGCAGAAAGGCCACTAAAGGCAGCAAAGCTCATATGTCCGGCTAGCAAAAATACACAAACGGCACAGTGGCTATACTGGCTCATTTAGAGCCTGTTGACTCCTTGATATGATTGGCAGCATTGGCTCAAGAGGTGCACCGGTGTTTCAAGTCAAGGACTTAAGTACATAGGCCGAGAAGTAGGAGAAGCTTGCACAGCTCCTACTTGCCTCCACCTTAGCTAAAGACCATGGAAGTTGATCCTTTCCATTAGCACCAAATTCACACCATTTATTTAAATTATTTTTATTACTTTACGATAATACAAAATGTTATGACTAGATCTAGCAAAATACAGCAAGAGGGTGTTTTTTGAATGGTAGGTAAATAAGAGAAACAGAAAACTGATTAAGTATCCTTTTCTGTGAGCATTCCAAATTATCCACAGAACTAGGATAATACACAATAAAAGAACCCAGGGTAGTACAGTTTTTAGAGAAAGAGGACACAATTAGAAGTGGGCCCAAATCAAAGGTCAGATTTGAAATTGGACCTATTCTGATAAAAGCTTGGAATTAGTGCTACAGTTCAGCCCTCTTTAAACACAATATATTATATATATATTATAAATCTAGATAAACAAAAGGGATACCACTGTGCATTATAAAAAATCCTGTTCTTTTCAATGCTTTCAAGAAAAGAAAAAGATGTTAAGATAGGTTGTTGTGTTTTCTGGGATAATCCTTGATAACCTAGCACCATCTAGTGTTTGCTGTGAGAGTAGTATCTTAAGTGGGACACTGGAGAAATGGAGTTGGTGAAGCTAACCCAGAAAAGATCTGAGTTTCCTAAAATTGCACCTTGCTAGAGTTGAGTCAGAGTCTTTAGATCATTTTATATAAATGAATTAGCAATAAACAATAAAACTAATGCTGTAGTTTTAAGAGATAGTGATAATTAGCTGTCCCTTTTTCTCCCCAGGGCAGTTCTGTTTTTCAGCAGTCTAATTTGGAACTTTAAATCAGGACACGTATCTTCTTTTAATACTCAACATCCCTCACTCCTAGTCTCCAGCAGAGTGCTGCTGTGGGCTCTGGAAAGCTATTCTCTAGAGCCGTGTGAATAACTGATTTGAGGGAGGCGGGGTCACAGGCAGTTCTAAAAAATAGAAAAAATTGTTAAGGGTTGATCTGAAATTAAATAATTTGACATTTTTAGCTAATAAAAAATAATTTTGGATCAATCTAAATGTTTCATTCAACCCAAATTAAAATGTGTTTTTTATTTTGGCTAAAGAACACTTGTTTGAGTAGAAATGAAAATTTCATTTGAGCTTTAAAAGTTGTTAAAGTAAATTGAAGTACAATTTTGAAATAAAAAGCATTTCTAATCAAAACCTTTTGTTTCAAAAACAAATGTTGAGGGAGGGGTTCAGTTTTTCAACCAAATCACTTCAGCAAATACAACATGAATGTGTGAAACATTTCAGCTGATCCAGATCTGCATTTGGCAGAAGAAAGTTTGCCCAGCTCTAGTATTCTCAGCCTTAGCACTTATTGGCAGAAGCTGGCAATGGTATCAGGGGGAAAGGGGTGAATGTAGGAAAGAGTCTTCTCACTATACAGGGAGTAATGTGTGTCCCATGGTTTTTATTTTGGGAAACTAGTCACCTTAAGTAACAAGCACCTAGACTACAGTGAGGTGTACTATATAAAACAGAGAGAGATGTTGGTACACTGTGTGTAATCAAGGACAGACATTAAAATTTGGTATTTTGTTAAGCCAGATTAGAGTAGCACAATAAGAAAGCTTGGCCCACATGTGGGCTGGCTGAGATATGCCTCTAATTATCAAAGCCTCATTCTAATGCCTCCCTGAGAGGTTTCTCCCCAGAGGCTCTTCATGGAGCTTTTTATTGAAAATGCTGGCAGAGGGAGCCCAGAGAGGGAATATTAAGCTTTTGAATTGGGAAAATGAGGTTGTTTAAAGCTTCTAAAAAAAGTGTGTGTGGGGGGGGGTGTTTCTGATGCCCAGGGGCTAGACTGAATGTGCCTTAGGAAAAGATCCTTTATCATTGGGCAATATTCTCAGATTCTCAGCTTTTTGGAGCAGGTATGTGTTCTCCTCTGGGTTTATCCAGCACTTAACACAGTGAGGGCCGGCCCCCCAATCCTCACTGGAGCTTTTGAGCACCATTCTAATGTACCTTAGAAATTATATTTCTAAAAACCTTGCACTAGCTAGCCTGACAGTAACAGGTTATCAGATCCACCTGAATTCTGCTCAGTGTAGGACCTGAAAGAGGATTGCTCTAGGCAAAGGAAATCCTCATCTGGCCATTTAAAAAGGGCAAAGCATATGGACTTAGATAAATATCTGGGGTGAAATCCTGACCCCATTGAAGTCAGTAGGGAAACTCCCATTGGCTTCAGCAAGGCCAGAATTTCTCCAGCAAGGCCTAGAACATTCTTTCTTTCTTTCTGTTATTTCTTACTATGACACATGCCAAAGTTTGATACAATAAGAGGCTTTGGGTGAGTTATATATACTAGGCTGGACTAACACCATATGTCACAGGGGTGCACTTACCACTAGTAGCACTTCCTCCTGGGGATTAGCTCTGGCTAGGTGGCGTACCCTCCTCCAGCAGTGTCTCTCCCATCATCCTGTCACCATCTGCCACTCAAGGGGCTCCCCCATCATGACTTGGCCCTCTGGCCAAGTCACCACATGTGTTTTGTCTTCTGGGGGGGGAAGATGTATCAAAGTCCCTTCATATAAAATGGCAGTCTTCCCTTTACTGCACTGGCCTTGCCACTCATCCAGTGGCTAGTAGAGGGTCCCAAGCCCACCCTCTACTCTGAGTGCCAGCTCAGGGGACCTCTGGTCAGCAGCCAAAGCCTGCACTGTCCCACTTTGCTGCTTTCCCCCTGAGCCTTTTCATACCTCCCCCTGGTTTGCCAGCCTCCCAACTCCCTCCTCTCAGGGAGTAACTGTGGACTACCCTCTAGTCCTGAACACAGCTTCCTCCTTCTAGGGGGTAACTGCAGCCTACTTTCCTGCAGCCCAGACCTCTGTTGCCAGCTTCCTGGCTTACATAGGCCCCCTCTGTTCCTGTCCAGCTGAGCCTCTTCTAATTAAATCCCTGCTCCCTGTCTTCTTCTCCACTTAGCCATCTTAACTCCTCCAAGCCTTGACTCTGCTCTTACATCACCCAGCTCTGGTCAGGGGCTAAGAGGGGGACCTCTCCCTTCCCCCTCCCCCCCCGTTGCACCCCTGCTGAGTTCAGGATCTCAAAAGGGGGGGGGGCATGGCCCTTAGCATCTTCTGTCTCTGGCACCCATGGCCAAACCTTGTTTAAATCTGTTTAACACTGTACAGTAACAGGGTCATGTTAATGTCTTTGATACTTTGGGTCCATTTATTCTATCAAAATTAATACAGACAGATAGGGAAATAAAAGGAAACAGTGACATAATATTGATCAGCATGATAGGCAGTTGTCTGAGTACACCAGCGGCCTTACCACTGGCAAGTTTTTTTATAGCACTAGGGGAAACTAAAATGAATGCTAGGTTGATTAGACCAGAGGTTTCCAAATAGTAGCCCAGGGAGCACTTATTGGTAGTCTATAGGCAATTGGCTGGCCACTCTTAAATTGCATGAAAAGACAGTTAAAATTTCATTAAATGCTTTCCTAATATTTTCCCATGTAGCTGTGACTGCTGCAGGGATATGTGATAGAGAATGGGACAATAGATTATCGAGCAAAAACAAATAGCTTTCTTCACAAGACAATCTATTAATGTGGTCTACACCCTAAAAATGTTTGAGAACCCCTGAATTAGAGAATTCTCTAACTTCCAGATTGTGCAGTTCTCTCTTCACACATCATGCAAATAGGGTTTCAACTGTGCCCACAGGTTTTTTAGGTTTCTTACCTTTATCTGTGGTCAAAATTTTGCCATTCATCTCTGCAGTTTGTTACATCAGTCCATCCAGTTACCAAAGATATTCTTTCTTTTCAGCCTTTGTGGCTTACATTTTTTCAACTGTGAATGTGTGTCTGGGAGGAGGAGAACAAAGAAAGCTGATTCACTGAAAACCAAAAAGGAAACATGTCATGTAATTACGTGACTTTTGCCATCAGGCCCGGCAAAAACTCCTTCCAGATGATGAGATGCTGAAATCTGGCAGCTGGTGAAGTCCCGACAAATGAAAAAAGCCAGCATTCTGGGATCCCATCACTGGGGCAGTGAAGATATGAAGTGGGCCTGCAGCAACCAAGCTACCAGAAGAGAAGCAGAAAGAGAGATCTTGGAGACATCAACAACAAAAAAAATGAGCACCAAGCAAATCCAGTCATCCTCTTTCAACAGATACAGCATGTACCAAGCATGCATGTTGATTGGGTAGAGACCCCTCTGAGAAGACAGTACATCAGTACAGATTACTCTGGTTGTGCTTTAATACTGAGAAGCCAATTTAAAATAGGCATAAGCAAGAACAGTAGGTATTGTGATGTTTTTCACAGAGCTAGGACAAAGTTTTTTTGGAAATGTCCAGGTACCTTTGGTGTGTAGGCCTGCTGTTACCTTGGATATTTTGACTGTTTAAATTTACAGCAAACCCAACAGGCGACATGACCACCAGATGACTTAACTCATAGAAAGGAAGGCTTCACGCTGAGGAACACTTAAACTGGATAGAACATTAGGTAACACACTGTGGTGAGTAATCTGCACTAGATAATGTGTGTGGAACATGGACTATATTACCTAATAGACTTTATCTGGCTCTAATTTCTATGATTCCAGCAATGATACCACAAAGCTGACCCATGCTGAATGACTATAAGAACCATGTCAGAAGTACTTCCAGCGTTCAGACTACATGTGGGTAAAACGTGTATTTGACAGAGCAGGGTGATGGGCTATCAGCGGGCAGTCTGGCAAATTGGATCATTTAATCCCAGCAAATATCTACACCTGTCTGACGACTCCTATTTCTGGCTTCTGAGCAGTAGGGGACCTGAGCTGAAGTATTCTGTTAAAATAAGGATAGTCTAAGATTTTGACTAAGTGTCACAGAAGATATTTTAAAGGTCAGAGAGTTGTTTAAGGACCTACAAGAAAGTTACAGCAGGCTGAGGGGAGAGAACTGCAGAAAGCAAAATCATCTCTCAGTAGAGGTTGCTAAGAGGTGAACCAAAGGACCTGATGGCAAGAAGTTAGAAGTAGAAGGCAATCAGAAATACAAACTCACTTAGCTATTAAGGGGAAAGAAAGAAGAAAATAATTTGATAGTATTTAATTATCCTTAAAATGTTTGGACAAGGGACATATAATGGTAGATCAACTGTAGAGACAAGCCAGTGGTAGCATTTTAATTTTATTATAAATCATTGCTCACAGTTTGCTAATGTTAAAAAAACAAACCTAGTAATAGTATTAGGCTGGAAAATCAAAAATGGACAGTCAGCTAAGATGTGATGAATTGTATTTCCCTGCTGAGAAGGGAGGGAAAGTGACTATCTGGCAGAGAGAAGACTTAACATTTGATGTCTGCTAAATGAGCCCTGATGAATAATGGTTATGCTTGTCACAACCACCACAAGATTCCCCTAAAGTAGTGATCTGATTGACCAGAAGCAGGGCCGGCTCCGGGCACCAACAAAGGAAGCAGGTGCCTGGGGCGGCCAATAGAAAGGGGCGGCACGTGCAGTCTGCGGTGGGAATTCGGCTCTCTCAACTCCGCTGCGGTATTCAGTGGCGAGTCCTTCACTCCGTCTTGTCCTTTTCGGCGGCACTTCAGCAGCAGCCCAATCGGGTTTTTCTTTTTTCTTTCTTTCTTTTCTTTTTTTTTTTTCCTTTTTTTTTTGGCCGCTTGGGGCGGCAAAAAAGCTGGAGCCAGCCCTGACCAGAAGTATGTGTCCGTTTCAACAAGATGTCTCATCCTGTTACCATTGAAATCAATGGAAGTTTTACAATTGACTTCAATGGGAGCTAGAGAAGGCCCTGGTACTAGGGTTGCCAATTTTCTAATCGCACAAAACCGAACAACCTTGCCCTGCCCCCTGCCTGCCCCTTCCCCAAGGCTCCGCCTCGCCCCTTCTTCAAGGCCCTGCCCCCTGCTCACTCTACCCCCGCATTGCTCGCTCTCCCCCACCCTCACTCACTTTCACCGGGCTGGGACAGTGGGTTGGAGAGCAGGAGGGGGTGAGGGCTCCGTGATGAGGCCAAAAATGAGGGGTTCAGGGTGCAGGGTGGGGATCCAGGATGGGGCAGAGGGTTGGGGTGCAGGAGGAGGTGAGGGCTCTGGCTGGGGGTGTGGGCTTTGGGGTGGGGTTGGGGGGGGTGGGCTTTGGGGTGCAGGAGGAGGCTCTGGGGTGGGGCCAAGGAGTTCAAAGTGCAGGAGGAGACTCAGGGCTGGGGCAGGCGGTTGAGGTGCTGGAGGGGGTGCTGGCTCTGGCTGGGGGTGGGCTTGGGGGGGCAGAGATGAGGGGCTTGGGTGCAGGAGGGGGCTCAAGGATGGGACAGTGGGTTGGGGTGCAGGAGGGAGTGTGGGTGCAGGCTCCAGGAGGGAGTTTGGATGAGGGAGGGGGTTCCAACCTGGGGCAGAAGGTTGAGGTGCGGGAGGGGGTTCGGGATGTGGGCTCTGACTGGGTGGCACTTACCTCAGGTGACTCCCGGTCTGTGGCACAGCGGGGCTAAGGTAGGCTCCTTGCCTGCCCTGGATCCACGCAGCTCCCAGAAACAGCCAGCATGTCCGACTCCTAGGTGCAGGGGCCGGGGACGCCGAACTCTGCCCGCGCGCACAGGCTCCGTCACCGCAGCTCCCATTGGCTGCAGTTCCCAGCCAATGGGAGCTGTGGAGCCAGTGCTTAGGGTGGGGACAGCAAGTGGAGCCTCCCTGGCAGCCCCTGCGCCTAGGGGCCTTAGCCCTGCTGCACCACTGACTGGACCACTGACCGGAGCCGTCAGGGTCCCTTTTCAACCGAGCTAAAGTTTCTCACTCTCTCTGAAAATGTCCTCCATCCAAACCAAGTTTAAAACCAACCAAAAAGTTATTTGTTTTCCCAGAGGTTTTCCCTACAGAACAGACACGAGGAGTTAAATATATACCTCCAGACCAGTGGCACGGCTATGGGCACCCGCATGGCCCCACAATATGCCAACACTTTTATGACTGTCCTGGAACAACACTTCCTCAGCTCTCATCCACTCATGCCCCTTCTCTACCTACACTACATTGATGACATCTTCATCATCTGGACCCATGGGAAGGAGACTCTGGAAGAATTCCACCACGATTTCAACAGCTTCCACCCCACCATCAACCTCAGCCTGGACCAATCTACATGGGAGGTCCACTTTCTAGACTCCACAGTACAAATAAGTGACAATCACGTTAACACCACCCTATACCAAAAACCCACCAACTGCTATGCCTACCTTCATGCTTCCAGCTTCCATCCCGGATACACCACACGATCCATCATCTACAGCCAAGCGCTGAGGTACTACCACATTTGCTCCAACCCCTCAGACAGAGACCAACATTTACAAGATCTTCACCAAGCATTCTCAAAACTACAATACCCGCACAAGGAAATAAGGAAGCAAATCAACAGAACCAGACGTGTACCCAGAAGCCTCCTGCTGCAAGACAAGCCCAAGAAAGAAACCAACAGAACTACACTGGCCATCACCTACAGTCCTCAGCTAAAACCTCTCCAACGCATCATCAGTGATCTACAACCCATCCTGGACAACGATCCCTCACTTTCACAGGCCTTGGGAGGCAGGCCAGTCCTCGCCCCCAGACAACCTGCCAACCTTAAGCATGTTCTCACCAGCAACCACACACCGCACCATAACAACTCTAACTCAGGAACCAATCCATGCAACAAACCTCGATGCCAACTCTGCCCACATATCTACACCAGCAACACCATCAGAGGACCTAACCAGATCAGCCACAACATCACCGGTTCATTCACCTGCACATCCACCAATGTAATATACGCCATCATGTGCCAGCAATGCCCCTCTGCTGTGTACATCGGCCAAACTGGACAGTCCCTACGTAAAAGGATAAATGGACACAAGTCAGATATTAGGAATGGCAATATACAAAAACCAGTAGGAAAACACTTCAATCTCCCTGGACACACAATAGCAGATTTAAAGGTAGCCATCCTGCAGCAAAAAAACTTCAGGACCAGACTTCAAAGAGAAACTGCTGAGCTTCAGTTCATTTGCAAATTTGACACCATCAGCTCAGGATTAAACAAAGACTGTGAATGGCTAGCCAACTACAAAAGCAGTTTCTCCTCCCTTGGTGTTCACACCTCAACTGCTAGAAGAGGGCCTCATCCTCCCTGATTGAACTAACCTCGTTATCTCTAGACTGATTCTTGCCTGCATATTTATACCTGCCTCTGGAAATTCCCACTACATGCGTCTGACGAAGTGGGTATTCACCCACAAAAGCTTATGCTCCAATACATCTGTTAGTCTATAAGGTGCCACAGGACTCTTTGTTGCTTTTTACAGATCCAGACTAACTCGGCTACCCCTCTGATACTTGAGGAGTTAAATAGTACTTCCTGGGAAATTTAGCTTAACCTGTTTTTCTTTTTGTTAAAAGTAAACAGAATTGCTGTAAAGAGGATCTTGGCTATATAAGATAAGTGAAGATAGCAGAGATGTGACAATTGAGATCCTGAGATATGGTTATTCTAAGAGTTATACCAGTGATTTGTTTTTAATCTCTTTCTCTCACTTGTTGCATCTTTCCTGAGTTAATTCAGCTGTTTTCTTACCTGTGCAGAGTAGGCTCTTGTTCTATTTCTTTTTTTATTCTGTTGAATCACAATATTTTTGCAACAATAGCAATGAAATATATGTATTAGCTGCAATCACAAGTATTCTAAAACTGTTTTGTTTAATTTTAGAAAATCAGGACATTTCCCTACCACCATTATAATAGAATGAATGGGGAATATAATGACAAAACTAACTGATACCCCATATCTCTTAGTTTTCTTGTTATGGAAAAATATTGTGTTCGCTGATTTTGATCGTTGTCCTGGGGTTATGTACATAGAGACTTACTCCATATAAA
Organism: Terrapene triunguis; assembly: GCF_002925995.2. Classification (NCBI taxonomy): domain Eukaryota; kingdom Metazoa; phylum Chordata; order Testudines; family Emydidae; genus Terrapene; species Terrapene triunguis. The sequence continues at coordinate 55,880,183 of NW_020664447.1, forward strand.
TCAATAAACCTGCTTTAAAAATCAGACAATACAAAGAAGTGCTATAGAGTAGTGATGCCAGAGATTCATTTTCCTTTCTCTTAAACACATGTTTTCCATACCATTTCCAAAGCTAGCTATGCCACTAGAAGACTACCAACAGGCTGCAGAAGCAAATTTATACTTAGAGCAGATTATACATGCCTTCCAGACATATTAGGTCATAGAATGGAGTGGCACTATACCTAAATGATGCCATAGAATCCAACTGGAAAATTTCTGAATCTCAGACAAGATACTGAATTAAATAGATCACTGGTCTGATCTGTTATGACAGTTCCTATGTTCTAGGCACAAAAAGAGAAAATCAGAGTTTCCACAAGTACAGTAACTCCTCACTTAACGTAGTAGTTCTGTTCCTGAAAAATGTGACTTTAAGTGAAACGATGTTAAGCTAATCCAATTTCCCCATAAGAATTAATGTAAATGGGGGGGTTAGGTTCCAGGGAAATTTTTTTCACCAGACAAAAGACTATATTATATATATATATATACACACACACACACACAGAGTATAAGTTTTAAACAAACAATTTAATACTGGTACACAGTGATGATGATTGTGAAGCTTGGTTGAGGTGGAGGAGTCAGAGGGTGGGATATTTCCCTTACTGCTAAATGATGAACTAGCAATTGGCTGAGCCCTCAAGAGTTAACTCTCTCACTCTACAAGGCAGCAGGAATGGAGGGTGTGAGAGAGAGATATGCACATTTCCCCTTTAAGTACAGTGCCTTGTTAATTAGATCAGCTTGCTGAGACTGCAGCTGCTGCACGCTCCCTCGGTCATGAGCCCTAGTGTGTCCCCCCTGCTCTATGGAAGATGGGGTAAGAGGGGTGCAGGAGCAGGGGGGATGGGCACACCCTGACATTAGCCCTCCTCTTCCTTCCCTCCCCCCACACAGCAAGCAGGAGTCTCGGGGAGCAGCTCCAAGGCAGAGGGCAGGAGCAGCACATGGCAGTGGGGGGAGGGACAGCTGAACTGCAGTCAGCTGCTGCACAGGGAACTTAGGGGAACGGGGAGCTGATAGGGGGGCTGCCAGTCCACCCTGGTTCCAAGCCCCACCAGCTAGCTGCAACAGGCTGCTCTTCCTGCAAGCAGTAGACAAAGCAGGCGGCTGCCAAATGACGTTAGAAGGGAGCATTGCACAACTTTAAATGAGCATGTTCCCTAATTGATCATAGATTCATAGATTCATAGATTCTAGGACTGGAAGGGACCTCGAGAGGTCATCGAGTCCAGTCCCCTGCCCGCATGGCAGGACCAAATACTGTTTAGACCATCCCTGATAGACATTTATCTAACCTACTCTTAAATATCTCCAGAGATGGAGATTCCACAACCTCCCTAGGCAATTTATTCCAGTGTTTAACCACCCTGACAGTTAGGAACTTTTTCCTAATGTCCAACCTAGACCTCCCTTGCTGCAGTTTAAGCCCATTGCTTCTTGTTCTATCCTCAGAGGCTAAGGTGAACAAGTTTTCTCCCTCCTCCTTATGACACCCTTTTAGATACCTGAAAACTGCTATCATGTCCCCTCTCAGTCTTCTCTTTTCCAAACTAAACAAACCCAATTCTTTCAGCCTTCCTTCATAGGTCATGTTCTCAAGACCTTTAATCATTCTTGTTGCTCTTCTCTGGACCCTTTCCAATTTCTCCACGTTCTTTCAGCAACGTAACAACGAAACAACGTTAACCGGGACGACTAAGTGAGGAGTTACTGTACAGAAAATAGTTGCCCAATGCTAGGGCAACTATTCAAGCAGAATCTTAGAATTTAGAAGTGGGATCAAGCCACAAACCTTGGTTCTAAAAATCAAATTTCTCCAAAATGTGGGGGGAATCAAATCCGAAGTTATGATTTGAACCCATCTCTGTCTGGAAACAAGATAATCTAATGATTTTGAGAGAATTAAATCCACTTATGAGTCACTGTGTCTGTAATCTCAATTTGTCTAAGATGATGTGCTGCATAGGACAAGCTCATAAGGGACACCAGATTTAAATTAAAGCTAGAAAATTGATAGAGGGGAACCTCGCGTTCCTTATGCTGTGGAGTAACTAGGGAAGCCTTATGGTGGATATTGCTTCGGATTATAAGCCTTTGCTGCAACGGATCATATTACATGACAACTACTAGCGACACTCTGGGCAGTAGTTAATTTTAGGTTTTGTACTCTCCTGATAGCTTATTGTTTGCATATGTCATAATTTTGAATTATAACACTAGAACACAAGAAAGCACTAGCACTGGAATAACACAAGCAACTTCTACAGAAGCTTCTCTTCAGAGCTCTACACTGCCCCTCCATCTCAGGCTGAAATTCCCCTGCTGTTCCTGAGCAGAGGCTGCCAATTTCATACAACTTCCTGCTGTTTATGTGACCTTTCAAAGATGTTACAATTGAAGTGAATTACAGAATAGTTCACTATGCCTCAAAGATTCAGTGGGAAGAAAGCACAGTTGTGTGGGTTGTTCAGGCTAGAGGAAAGGACTATTACATAGCTGCCTTGCTGGAAACCATCCCCTCATTTTTCTTTAACAACAGGACCTCCTATTCTGTGTTCACTTCTGTAAGGAGTATTCATTTTGATTGATAACTCCTGTATAAATAGAAAAAAAATCCTTCTTTAGTTTTGTTTTGTTTTTTTCTGCCAGTGCCTTTTGTGTGTGTGGCTTTGTTCCTCTGTTGCCTTAAATCAATTTTAGTACTATGTCATTTAATCAAAGAAGTGCTGAGCCTGATGGGGCTCCATAGCAGGTTATTTGGCCACTGACTTTTTTTTTCAGATATCTAATAAGTACCTAAAAACAGAGTACAGGCAGGAGGATTCCTTTTTCCTTTAAAGGACTCAACCTTTCTACTGTATTAGTTTTCTATATAGTCTATGTATTGCCTTTCACCTGCTAATAAAGGTACCACTGCAAAGTCTGATGGTAAACGGGGACTATGCTATTATGAAAAATGCTGGAAAATGCATTCCTCTCTTCCCAGAAATGTATATTTGTACCTACTCCACCACAGAGAATATGTGATGATGTGATTAGGGTGCTTTGCCAGTCCACTACAGAGTACGCATCACAGCTAAATAAAGTCTTTGTATGTTTAGGCATCTCTTATGCATGTGTGTTGCTAAGGATAGAACTATGGTATAGGTCAGGGGTCGGCAACCTTTGGCACACGGCTCGCCAGGGTAAGCACCCTGGCGGGCCGGGCCAGTTTGTTTACCTGCCTCGTCCGCAGGTTCGGCGGATCGCGGCTCCCACTGGCCGCAGTTCACCACTCCAGGCCAATGGGGGCAGCAGGAAGCGGTGGCCAGCACATCCCTCGGTGTTTTCAATTACTGTATTTTTACATTTGTAGGGTGTCATACGCTGATATGCAGACTATATAGATTAAAGGGAAAAGATTTTTGGGAAAATATCAAAATATGTTTTAAGAATGGGATTTGTTAAATAATTTGCTAAACACTTTTAGGTCAGTTAAGGATTGGATTGTCACCACTTACAGGAATTTCCCACATGTGCACACCAGAGGGCTGTCTAGGGCTTAGCAGAGGTTGGAGTTACAAGAAACAGACTTCTGTATAGTTTCCAGTTGATGGATGAGAATTTAATGCAGCTGGAAGAAAATGATCTTGAATGCTTATGGCTCAATGTCCTAATAGATAAAATATAATATGGGGTATTAGTGTCTGCTACAGACTACCACATCACACTATGGATTGAATGACCAGCTCCTTGTGAACTTACCAATAATGGAGGGAAAAAAGCTGTGTGATCATGGGGGACTTCAAGTTGACATATTTGAGGTCTCATGCTGCCAGTACTAACACATCCTTGGCATGTCTAACAATTATAGATGACAATTTTCTGACTCAATAAGTTTTGCAACCAGCAAGGGGAAATTCTATATTAAACATCATCTTGATAGATCAAGAGAAACTGATCACAGAACTAAAAATTAATAGTAGCTTATGTACAAGTGATCATGACTTGATCACACTTATGTGCAAGCAGAATAAAGTCCAAATCCTTAATATATACAGTTGATGCCTTAAAAGGGCTAATTTCACAAAGCTAAAAACAATTGTGAAACAAATCAGCTGGGAGGAAGAATTAATTAGAAAAATGTGAATGATAATTGGGAATTGTTTAAGAACACTTTACTAGAGGCCCAAAAAGTAACTATCAAGGAAGAAGTCCTTACGTATTTTTTTTTTAAAAATGGTTTACAGGGGAAGTGAAGGCAGGTATAAAAAAAAAAGATTAACAAAATGAAAGAAAGAGAAAGCTGATAGTAATGAATATAAATCAGGCACTAGGAATTGTAGAAAATAGATAGGGGAAGCCAAGGAACACAAGGTTCTATGGCTATGTGATGGGGCATTTGCCCCACACGGGCCCATAAGGAGTTAGGTTAATAGAGCCCTAGGGAGGCTGCGCAGGAGGCAGCCAATCAGAGGCTGAAGGGAGAAGACAATCAGGCCCATATAAAAAGGGACCTGCAGGGCAAAGGAAGGCAGTTCTCCCCTGGGAGTTTAGGGAGGAAGGACAATGTCTCTGGAGGGCTGAGAGAACTGCCAGCACCCTGGAAAGAGCAATGCTGCTAGCAGGAACTGGGGGAGTGAGAGACAGCTCATGGCTAGCTGCTGGGGTTTGCAGGCTGAGACCCTGAGGCGAGGGCAAAGAGGATGCTGGGGCCATGAGGAGGTGGCCAGACAATTCGCTGCAGTAGCCACTAAGGGAAGTGGCTGAACAGTGGACTGCAGGTCCCCCGGAAGGGGGGAGCACAGTGTGTGGCATGGCTGAAGAGCTGTGTCACTGAAGAGGATGCGACGGTCCTTGAGAGACATGGGTCCTAGAGCAGGAGTGATGGCAGTGAGGCGCCACCGAAAGAGGGCACACTAACATGCAGAGCTAATTCCCAAGACAGCCAGCAGGAGGTGTCAGAGTGGTGAGTCACGCTCCATTATAGGCTATTAGAGTTAAGGACAATAATTAGAAGGAAGTTTTTCAAGTATATTAGAAACAAAATAATCCTGATAATGGTACTGGTCCATTGCTAGATGGAAATGGTAGAATTATCAATAATAATGCAAAAAATGCATAATTGGTGCAACTGCTGCCAGAATACTACGTCCACAATTCAAGAAGGATGTTGATAAACTGGAGAGATACAGAGAAGAGCCACAAAAAAGATTAGAAAATTCCCAGTAAGAATTATGGGGGCAATCAACTTAATTAGTTTTAAGAGAGAGCTGGACAAATTTGAGCGTAATTGTATGATGGGGTTGCCTATGATGATAGGGGGCAGGGCTCAACAGCCCTGGGGCTCACTTCCAGTTTGTCCTATTTTCCTAAAAGTTCAAGCTTCAGGGTTTCAGTTGGTCAACTGCAGGGATCAGGAACCCTATGTGTTCTGGGAGGGTGTTTTTTAATCTCCTTAGTCCTTCCTCTGAAGCATTAGGGAAGGTCATGGTTAGAGATGGGACAGTGGACCAGGTGGACCAGGGCTCTGAGGTGGCCTGAAAATTCTCTCTCTCAGGTGCTTGGTTGGCTAGTTCTTGCTCACATGCTCAGGGTCTAACTGATCACCATGTTTGGCATTGGGAAGGAATTATCACTCAGATCAGTTTTCAGCATGGAGAGAGGTAAATAGTGGTGTTCCCCAGGGGTCTGTACTGGGACCAGCACTATTCACCATATTCATAAATGATCTGGAAAAAGGGGTAAACAGTGAGGTGGCAAAATTTGCAGATGATACGAAACTACTCAAGATAGTTAAGTCCAAAGCAGACTACAAAGGGCTACAAACGGATCTCACAAAACTGGTGACTGGGCAACAAAACGGCAGATGAGATTCAATGTTAATAAACGCAAAGTAATGCATATGGGAAAATATAATCCCAACTATTCATATAAAATGATGGGGTCTAAATTAGCTGTTACCACTCAAGAAAGAGATCTTGGAATCATTGTGAATAGTTCTCTGAAAACATCCACTCAATGTGCAGCAGCAGTCAAAAAAGCAAACAGAATGCTTGGAATAATTAAGAAAGGGATAGATAATATGACAGAAAGTATCATATTGCCTCTATATAAATCCATGTCACACCCACATCTTGAATACTGTGCAGATGTGGTCGCCCCATCTCAAAAAAGATATATTGGACTTGGAAAAGGTTCAAAAAAGGGCAACAAAAATGATTAGGGGTATGGAACGGCTGCCGTATGAGGAGAGATTAATAAGATTGGGACTTTTCAGGTTGGAAAAGAGACAACTAAGGGGGGATATGATAGAGGTCTATAAAATCATGACTGGTGTGGAGAAAGTAAATAAGGAAGTGTTATTTACTCCTTCTCATAACACAAGAACTAGAGGTCACCAAATGAAATTAATAGGCAGCAGGTTTAAAACAAACAAAGGAAGTATTTTTTCACACAATGCACAGTCAACCTGTGGAATTCTTTGACAGAGGATGTTGTGAAATCAAAGACTATAACAGGTTTAAAAAAAAACTAGATAAATTCATGGAAAATAGGTTCATCCATGGCTATTAGCCAGGATGGGCAGGGATGGTGTCCCTTTGCCAGAAGCTGGGAATGGGCGACAAGAGATGGATCACCTGATGATTACCTGTTCTGTTCATTTCCTCTGGGGCACCTGGCATTGGCCACTATCGGAAAACAGGATACTGGGCTAGATGGGCTTTTGTTCTGACCCAATACAGCCATTCTGATGTTATCAGATTGGCAGTGACCTTGGGTGGTTTTCTCCTTCCTCTGCAGCATGTGGGTGTGGGTCACTTGTGAGGATTACCTGGGTATATCTCATTTAAATAATTTCCCCACCATTGTAGGGCCTCAAGCACTAGTGCACCTCAGTTCCTCCTATTTTCTACCTGTGGCACATAAGAGTCTAGTTTTCTGTGGGCTGTAATACTTTGGTCTAATTTTGGTTGTTGGATTTAGTGTGTGGGTGCTGGTATACAGGAGGTCAGACCAGATGACCTAGTGATCCCTTCTGGCCTTAAACTCTATGAGAAAACTTGCCTTATAGTTATAGACTCAGAGAGCTCAATCTATTTAGCTTAATAAAGAGGAGGTTAAGGGGTGACTTAAAGTCTATGAGTACCTACCAAATATTGAATAATGAGCTCTTCAATTTTGTAGAGCAAAATATAACACTATCCAATGGTTGGAAGTTAAAGCTAGACAAATTCAGACTGGAAATAAGGCGCATGTTTTAACAGTGAGAGTAGTTAACCACTGGAACAATTTACCAAGGGTCGTGGTAGATTCTCCATCACTGACAATCCATCGCTTAATTTTTAAATCAGGATTGGATATTCTTCTACCAGATCGGCTCTAGGAATTATTTTGACAAAGTTATATAGCCTGTGTTGTATAGGAGATTAGACTAGATGACCACAATGGTCCCGTCATAAATTCCAAGGGCAGAATGGATCATTTAAAGACTGATCATTGGTACTAATGAAGTTAAACTAAATTAATTGCTCTTAGTGCATCTGGGACCCATAAGCCCCTCAATGCCAAATGGCAAGGGAGTTACAAGAATATCCTGATATGTACATTCTTATTCACCAAAGAATATCATGTGAGGTGTTATATCACTTTTGAAATTTAAAAAATAATCCTTGCTATACTCTGGGTATTCTTATTATACATAGAAATGTCCAATCTTTTTTTGAACTCTGCTAAACTGTTGGCCTGAATGGGCGTCTTGAAGGGGCAACTGGCGGTGACACTGCTAAACCATATTTTTGTATAGATGAGAGATGATGAGTAGGGCAGAGAGGGACAGACAGGAGAGAATGGTGATCTGAAGAAATTCTGAGACAATAGAATGGTTTGAGGAAAGAGAAAGGGATAAGAATTCAGGCCCACTGCTACAAATATATATATATATAGTTGGAGAGAAAATAAAGGAAGAAGGAGAAACCTAAGGTTAAAGAAAGGATGTGTGATGGGAAAGAGCTTTTACCGAGAACACATGCAGTTCATTTCTCACTGTAAGGAAAGCAAGACCTCTTTCCTGGCAACATCATCTCCAATTTCCTAGTGGAAATGTGTGGGGTTTCCCGTCAATACTGGACTTAATTTTCAGTAGCCCTAAGCCTACACGCAAGGGAGTAGGGGGATATAAGGAATTGCTTTGCTTCCTTGTGTAGGCTACCCACTGCATGGCGTGGCAGAGCTGGCGGGGAAGCAGGCTCCACAGAGCCACTACTAACCCCCTCTCATATAGCCAGTGTGGGATACACCAGTTATAGGCCTGGCACAGTTTATTTCGTCCCTGGTGGAGCTAAGAGGTGGGAAGGAGATTGACACACTCTGACAGTCACAAGCTGCTTCCCCAGCTCCATCTTGCTAAGATAGATTGTAAAGTGACCATCTAGACCAGGGGTCAGCAACCTTTCAGAAGTGGTGTGCCGTGTCTTCATTTATTCACTCTAATTTTAGGTTTCGCGTGCCAGTAATACATTTTAAAATTTTCAGAAGGTCTCTTTCTATAAGTCTACAATATATAACTAAACTATTGTTGTATGTAAAGTAAATAAGGTTTTTAAAATGTTTAAGAAGCGTCATTTAAAATTAAATTAAAATGCAGAGCCCCCTGGACCAGTGGCCAGAACCCGGGCAGTGTCAGTGCCACTGAAAATCAGCTCATCTGCCGCCTTTGGCACGCGTGCCATAGGTTGCCTACCCCGATCTAGACCACAGTATGGGTGGGATTTTGAAAAAAGCTCTATGTTGACCTAACTCTGCTTCCACTGAAGTAAAATGGGAGTGTTATTGACTCCAATGGGAGTACAGTTAGGCCAGATCTGACCTTATAAATACAGTCAAGCCCATTTCACTGCTTAAACTATTCTGAACACCAGTCCTTCTTGTATTGCCCCAAGGCTATTGCATCCATTTAATGAGTTGACATTGCATCGTTTCCCATCTAATGTCACATGAAAGCACAGCTAAGCTCACTCAAACAGCACTGTTGTCAATTGTCATATGGAGCTCGAGTGAGATTTTCAGTATTTTGTAGCAAGGAATGTGGCTAAAGCCTGTTCTGTCATTTGAATTTAGTGTTTTATGTTTATATGTGAACTTTCAAACCTGAGTTGATGAAGTGAATGAATGCTACTGTGGCTTGCTTTGGATGCAGTCAGTCAGGAAATACTGCTCATCCACTTGTGTATCCTGGCAGGAGCAGACAGAATTATGCTAAGCCAAAATGTTTCAAGAGTCATTGCACTGGCATCTGTTCATTCTCTCCAACAGGTTGGACAAGTTCCAAAGGCAGGGCTGGCTAAAATATTGGCTCAGCCTCATGGGTAAACAGCCATCCTACAGTTTGCTAGAGGCCTCTTAACTAGTCCACAAATTCTGAAGTGGGAGGTGGGAAATTGTGTGTCCTCCCCTCCATTTTATTTCCTAAATGACAATAGCACTAATAATAAGCAGAATCCTGCCATTGAAGCGAATGAAGAGTCCTTTTAAAACTCCAATGCATGACAGCCCCATTTGCTTGCAGATCACTGGGTTTCCTTCCAAGTATGGGAATGACTCTCAGCCTTGGACAGCTTCTCCACCAATGCTTTCCTATGGTTCTCACCCTCCTTTTCAGGACTTGCTTGTGCAACAGTGCCATTCTGCCTCTCCTCAGCACTTAGGCCTTGGAATATGACATTTTAAAATGTCCAAAAAGACATTGGAATGCAGCTTTCCCACCGTACCTTATTTGCTCCCCAGCCCAACCTCACGTCTACCATTATATCTTTTGTAGCTCCACTCTTCCCACCTCTCCTCAAAAATGTTTCCTGCCCGCCTTGGCTTCTGCTCTCTTAGGTCCCACATCTCCTGGCACGAGGACCTCTTGGCTCATAGTAGTAGTAAATGGTATAAATGCCAAATATATGGTGAATGATTTGTTCATATGCATGAAGCAGTAGAGAGTACACTGTAAGGCAGTGTGATGAACGGAATGACTTTTCATTATGTTGCAAAAATAATTTTAGCAAAACCCGGCAAAGTAGCAAATAGTAAGATTTGCTGTTAATAAAGCAACATAGTAATTTGTTTTATATGGCTTAGATAGGAAGCTGTGCTGAGCTGAAGAGTTTAGCTCTTTTTAGGTACCTCCGACATCCAGATTTTCTACATTAATTTTTATATGATGCTCTATTCTGAAGCTACACCACCTCCAGGATTATGTAATAGGTCTACTATCACTTACACATTATAAGGAAGGTGTTGCTGTGTCTGGTGTTGGATAATATTCCTGGGTGGTGATATTTTTAAAACATAAACACACGTGACTATACCATAACAAGATCAGCAACCTGCCCCCAGGATTGTCTTCTTGTGACACATGTAGAGTAGGAAGGAAAGCCATTTTCATTGCGTGGGTTTAATTAGCACTTTGCTAACCCTTCCTAGAAGCCTGTCTGCATGTTTTTTCTCCCATTAAATCTAGTTTGCAGGCTATACAATTTAAAAAAGTGAGCATAAGCACCAATTATTTGGGCAGAACAAGCTCAGATTTTACATGTTTGAATTTCATTGTAAACCCATAAATACATACAGGTCAAGTGTGCAGGCTACAGCACCTCACAGTTTTTTGGTCCATGCTCTCGTACAGGGGTCGGCAACGTTCGGCACGCGGCTCGCCAGGGTAAGCACCCTGGCGGGCCGGGCCAGTTTTATTTACCTGCTGACGCGGCAGGTTCGGCCGATCGCAGCCCCCACTGGCCGCGGTTCGCTGTCCCGGGCCAATGGGGGCGGCGAGAAGCCATGCCAGCACATCGCTCGCCCGCGCCGCTTCCCGCCGCCCCCATTGGCCCGGGACGGCGAACCGCGGCCAGTGGGGGCCGCGATCGGCCGAACCTGACGCGTCAGCAGGTAAATAAAACTGGCCTGGCCCGCCAGGGTGCTTACCCTGGCGAGCCGCGTGCCGAACGTTGCCGACCCCTGCTCTAGTAGTTTTTCCCTCCTCATATGGTATTCCTATGCATATCTCCTCACTTTCTGGCCTGCTATGGCCCCTCTACATAGAAAGAAATACACAAAGACACAACTCGCCCTCTGCTGTCAGTTACAAGCATCTTACGCCTGTCCTCTTTACTAGTTTCTGAACCTCTCTACAGCCCATCAGTGACAAACTCTTCATTCCCCTAAGTTCCTAAACACTTCCAGTCCCCAGAAATATACTACATGGCTTGCAAAAGTCTGTGGGCCCTCGGCACATCTTACTAGGGCCAAACTGGCATGAGCTAGAACTGCTGTGCTCTCCATTGCCTCTGGGGTTTGCATGCATTTGCACACGTTCAAACAGAATTTATTTATATAGTAATGTTCCCGCCTGAGGGGCTCGAGGCGGACTAAAATGGTCCGTGGCCCGGTGTGCTTAGCACCAATAAAGACACCGAGGGGAGAAAGCAAGCCAAGTTTATTTCAGAGCTCTGAAATGGCACTAGGAGACCAGCATGCCTCAAATCCAGTGCAACAAATACAAATAACTTTTACCTTTTATACCCCAAGCAGTTTCTGTGTAAGCCTTTGTCTGTTAACTCCCTCTTACTACTCCCACCCCTCCCTTCTCTAGCCGTTACAATTAGAAAAGTTCCCATACGCCTGCTTATCTTTTGGCCTTGC
>NW_020664447.1:55891907-55917945 GCF_002925995.2 Terrapene triunguis
TCCACTCTCCCGAGTTACCTGGTAGCTATGCCTAGGGGTCCCCAACAGTAAGTCACTACCAGCAAGATACACCATGACTCTCAGATGTACACTCTGTGTGGAGCTGCTGCACATGAGAATTCAGGGAAATTTTGTCTTCTAAAGCTATAATACTAATATATGGTATGCAGCTAAAATGGTTTTCACTGATTGAACTGATAATTATTTCCATAATAAAGGGAAATTAAGGTGCTGTGCCTTTAAATCCTTCATGTCTATTCATCACTACATGATTGTGGTGCTCAGTGCTCCAGTGAGTGCTACATCCTGTCAGCAGCTGCCTCTTCCACTGTTGTCAATTGTAGTGATTTTTATCCTAAGTCTTGTGATATTTGGTGTTTTTCTTAAAGTCTCTGGTCCTGGAGTCCTGTGATTTTTGTGAGTATCTCAGCTTTCATTTTTAAAAAGTAAGTTTTTAGTTCTCATGATAGTAGAGAAAAGCCTGAAAACGTGACCCTTAAAGGCTCAAAAACCAGAAGGCAAAAAAAAAATATTTAAAAAATGTTATCTTTGGGGGGGTCTGACTCATGATTTTTGAACGCTTGGGGCTGACAGTACTTCTCTTCTGCTCTTCCCCTGCCACAGCATTGCTGTTCTGCTCTTCTCCCATCTGCACTTCACCTTTCTCTTCTCTTTCAGCTTCCCATCTTGGCCTCCTCAGTTTGTTCCACCATGATTGTTTCCCTCTTGGCTCCACCAAAACTCCCTGGTTCATCCTATCCCCAAACCTTAGGGTTGTGTCTCACTATAACTGCCCCCTTCTCCACTGCCCCATGCCCATCCACACATTTCTTTCAATTTCCCATACCTGCTGCTCAGCTGTCACTTAGGTCCCCTTGCTTCCCATTACCCCCCCCCCATATGTCTCTGACTCCAAATATCTCCCTTCTCAATTGTCACTAATTCTTCATCTTGCCTCTTGCTCCATCCACACACTCCCCACACCACATCTATTCCTCCAGGTAGCAACAACATGGAGTCATCTTTTGCTAAAGTAATTTAGGCAGAAGACTCAGAAGGCTTGCAGGCATGAAACAACATGAACTGGGGCTGAGGGAGAGAGATGGCAGCCATTTTCTGGGAACAAGTTTTTAGCTCACATTCAGCTGAGCCACTGCTGTAAACAATTGTTTATCCCCACTGTGGAAAATCCCAGAAAATACTCAGACTAGAGCAGTTGGAAAGTGTGCTGTGCATGGATGACTTCAGTGGGGCTCCACATGGGTCGAGTGTCATGATCAGTGAAACTGGGGTCAGAGGGCCCATGTTCACTCGAGGGACTGTTGTTGAGGGGACACCAGGAAAACATGGAATGTGAGGAGTTGGGCTGGAAGTGACACAGCCAGACACATAGACAGAGCAGCACACAGGGTTTAATAAAGTTCCACTTGTTCAACTTAACCTGCATTCCATTTCACTCTTTGTTAGTGAACCATGGTGGCATTGTCGGAGCAGTAAGTTCTCTGAAGTGCAGCAGCTGGCAACATGAGCCACAGAACTTGATCTGAAGAGCCTCCTACCCTGGAGCCCTGAATTTTGCAGACACAAACCTAGCCAAGCAATGGACTGCTGGAAGTAGTAGTTCCATCTGTACGCAGACCTGACTGAGCAGGAGGTCAACAACAGCAGGATAGTAATATCGTTATTTTATCTTATCTTATCAAATAACAAGGCAGAGAGGTCTGCACCACTTTGAAGCTCACCACTGCCTCACGCCTCACAGCTGTCCTAGGACCCCTGGGGACCTATTGATCCCAAAAGCAGAATTAAACTGGAGTGACACAGGTTTTTCACTAGAGACCAATCTGAAGGGGAGGGGACAGACCCCTATGTTACTACCTTACGCACTGGCTGCTACATGCAATTTTGGGGACTGATTCGGGACAGGATAGTCTGTGGCACTTGGGATCCCCACTTGTGGGAGCAACTGCTCCGAGAAGGTGATATCACAGTAGACAGATGTTTAGACATGGCAGGTGCAGCAGAAGCCTCAAGAGAGAGGATGAAAGCCCTGGGAGGAACACATCTCCAGAAGTACATGCAGTGAGACCACAGCAAAGAAAAGCAGGTGGCCAAGGTTCCAGACCCATAGTGAGATGCATTTACTGTGGGAGTAGGTAAAGGAGAAGTCCCCCACATATGGGGGGTATTGCAAAGAATGGGGCAAGTTGAATCATTTTAGCAGGGCCCTCAAGAGCAGAGGAAGGTCCCAGAAAAATTCGATCAGACTTATACAAGAAGAGGATGACACCCTGACTCTCTCCTGGAATCTGAGAGCATATCAGTTTCAGGCTGTTGGAATAGGAAAACAACACCACAATACCAACTTTTGTGCTCACAACACTATTATTAGGGAAACACTCTGTGCAATTTCAGTTTGATAGTGGGACCTCCTGCAATGTGATTCACTGGGGGGTGAACTGGACTCGAACATTGTCATTGCAAAGAACAATCAGAATCTATTAACGTACAATGAGAGCATAATACAGCCCATAGGAAAATGTGACCTCATAGTAATTAAGCTGAAAAATAATAGACAATTGAAGTTTGCGGTGGTGGATGGTAAGTACCTGTGGTGGGTTTTGTACCTCGTCGACCCCTTGAGTCGGGGGAAGCGAGAGGTAACCCTGCCTCTCTACGCCTACGTCTGTTTTTACACCACCACCCCCGGTAGTCAGCACAGTGTGGCCCAATGGTCAGGGTCTGTATACTGCCTCTCCCTGAGTGGGGTAATGCGGCCTAGGGGCCGGAGTCCATGCAATATGCCCCAGGGCAGGGCGGCCCAATGTCCAGAGTCTGCCTAATTCCCCCTCCCTTAGTGGGATAGCATGGCCTAGCGGCTGGAGTCCATTCAATGTGCCCCTAGGGCAGTGCAGCCCAATGGCCGGAGTCCGTCTAATTCCCCCTCCCCTAGTGGGATAGCGCGGCCTAGCGGCCGGAGTCCACGCTGCCCCCTTTGGAGGCAAAACAGGGGATCAGGTAACTGGGGGCCATCGAAAGGGGCGGCGGCCCCTGGTAGGGGGGCCCGGGCCCACCCAACTCCACCGGGCCCCGACCCAGGACCCTGCCAGTGGCGGAGCAGTCCGCCATGGGGTCAGCGGGGAATTCTCCTGAAACATGCTGACCTCATCATGGTGGTACCACTCCCCTACCTTCCCTGGGTCACTTCCTACCAGTTCTCCAGCAGCAGTAATCCATATGGCATTGGGGTCTCCAGGTTCCCCAGCACCAGACACTCCCTGGGGTTCCGATAGCTACAGGCCTCTGATCCAGGTTTCTGGCTCTTCAGCTCCAGGATCTCTCTCCAGGTTCTTCAGCACCTGACACTCCCTGGGATTCTGATAGCGACAAGCCTTTGGTAGGTAAGGGCTGTAGTGGCTCCTGGGCTGGAGCCTCTGCCGAGCGTCCTTCCTCATCAGCAGCCAACCCTGACTGAGAAGCTCTGCAGGCTTTTATACCTGACTTCCAGTTGGAGCATGCCCAGCAGAGCCTCAGGGGCGGGGCTTCCTCTGCTCGGAGGGAAGGGTTAACCTCCTCAGTACCAGTGCGGGGCCGATCCGCCCTGTCACACACCCTCCCCCTTAAAACAGTCACCGGAGCTTCCACAGAACCGCCCTCCTCCCGGTCTTCCTCTTCCCCCACCTGGGAGAAAAAGTCTGCATTTCTGTGGGCCTTGCCTGGCCTATGCAGCACTTGAAAGGAATAGGGCTGGAGGCACAGGTACCACTGCATGATTTGGTCATTCGTCTCTTTCATGTTGATCCAGCGAAGGGGGAGGCGTGGTCACTAAGAAAAAGTGGTTCCCCAATAAGTAGTACCGCAATGTGTCGACTGTCCATTAACCATTAGGGCCTCCCGTTCTATGGTAGAGTAGTGCGTCTCGTGTGGGAACAGCTTATGGCTGAGGTACAAAATGGGTTGTCCCCCCCCCTTCTCTTGTGACAATACGGCTCCTATTCCTACTCCTGACCCGTCAGTCTGGATAATGAAGGACTTCGTAAAGTTGGGTTGGCCTAACACAGGCTCCTGGGTCAGTTGTTCTCGGACTGCGTGGAAAGCGTCCTTGCATTCTTCCGTCCATTGGACCTTCTGGGGCTGTGTTTTCTTCATTAGGTCTGTCAGGGGGGCGACCAGTGTCAAAAAATTAGGGACAAACCGCCAATAATATCCCGCCAGCCCTAAAAACTGCCATACTTGCTTTTTTGTTTTAGGGGTGGGGTAGTCCCTTAAAGCCTGTACCTTATCTATCATGGGGCGTAATTTCCCCCGCCCTACCGTATAGCCTAGATAAGTGACTTCTCGTTGCCCTAAATTGCACTTGGCTGGATTCGCCTTGAGACCTATGTCGCCTAGGGCCTTGGTTAGATGCCATATGTGGTCTTCCCAGCCGGCGTTATAGACAACGATGTCATCAATGTATGCTGCGGCATATGAATTGTGGGGGCTCAGTACCTGGTTCATGAGCCGCTGGAATGTAGCCGCAGCTGCATGTAAACCAAAACACATCACTGTAAATTGGAAGAGGCCAAACGGCGTGGGAAAGGCTGTCTTCACTCGTGAGGTAGGTGTCAGGGAGATCTGCCAGTATCCCTTGGTCAAGTCCAGGGTGTAGATAAATTCTGCGTGGCCTAGTCTCGCCAGTAACTCATCCACCCGTGGCATGGGATAGGCATCAAAGCGGGAGATGGCGTTCACTTTACAGAAGTCGATGCAAAATCTGTACCGCTGCAGGCTTTTATACCTGACTTCCAGTTGGAGCATGCCCAGGAGAGCCTCAGGGGTGGGGCTTCCTCTGCTAGGAGGGAAGGGTTAACCCCCTCGGTACCAGTGCGGGGTCGATCCGCCCTGTCACAGTATCACAGACACCTCTTGGGGAATATAGCCACGCAAGTCATGGATCTGATCAGAGTGCAGCATCAGAATTTTATAGTTACAGGGCATGAAGCAAAAAGAGGAGTCTTGTGGACAATGGAACATATGGGGATGTTTTCAAAAGCAATGGATGCCTCAAAGGAAATCTCAGACTGGAAGTAGACCCAGAATGGAACCTGAGTGCTTACCAAGAAGGAAAATTCCAGTGGCATTATGTAATCCGGTATGCAAGGAGCTTGAAAGTCTGCAGCGCAGGAATATTATAGCACCTGTAGAGGCCAGTACAGTCTGGGTAAGCAGCATGGTGTTGGTAAAGAAACCATGAGGCAAATTATGCATCTGCATAGACTCGAAGCCACTGACTGGGGCATTGAAAAGATGCCACTATCCACTGCCCACAATTGATGACTTCCTGCCAGAACTCTCCAAAGCCAGAATTTGTATTGTCTGTGACATGAGACATGGCTTTTGGCACATAAGCCTGGATAAAGAATCCAGCATGGTGACAACCTTTGCAACATCATTTGATCACTACAGATGGCTGTGAATGCCGGTGGGCATAGGCCCAACACCATAGGTGTTCCAGGGAAGATTCACCCAAGTGTTGGAAAAACTGTCTGGGGTGAAAATAATTGTAGATGACATTCTCATTGTTGAAGGGTGCAATAATACAGAAGCTGAACAAGACCATGACAGAAAACTAAAAGCTTTTCTACAGCAATGCAGGGACAACAACATAAAACTCAACCCAAAAAACATATGATTCAAACAGTGTAAGGTCACATTGGACATCTGCTCAAGGTAAAGAGACAGAAAGCAGATCCCAACAAGATCATGCCAGCTCCAGTGGATGAGAATGGAGTACAACATTTCATAGGGATGATAAATTTTCTGTCCTCACCTACTTGCTATAGCAAAACCCACAAGTCAGCTCAGAAGGCAGGATGTTGAATGGGACTGGGCAAGTTCCCAACAGCAAGTATTTGACACTCTGACACAAATGACAATGAATGCCCTGGTCCTGAAGTACTACTAGCCAGGAGAGCCACTGACATGGGGGTGCGTCGGAGAAAGGACTGGGTGGGTAGCTCTTTTGAAGGAGCAACCAGTCATTTAAGCCAGAAAAGCCCTGTCAGAGACTGAAGAGGGGTATCCCAACATAGAAAAAGACTTTCTGGTTGTGGTATTTGCAGTGAAGAGAGTCCATTGGTACACCTATGGCCACCCAGTAATAGTGCAATCAAACTACACACTCTTTCAGATAATCACTGCAAAGCCCCTTCTTAGTGCTCCAATGAGATCACAGCTTGTGTTAATACAGCTCTAGCACTACCAGGCAGAGATCAGATATTGTCCAGGATGATTACTGGTGTTATTGTTGTGAGCAGTCCAGAAGAGGTGAGTTTTCAGGAGGGACTGAAATGAGGTGAGGATACGCATTTGGCAGACCAGAGCAGGGAGGACATTCAGTGCATAGGCACCAGCATGGAAAAGGCACAGAGTTGCTTATGGGAAGGCAGGACAAATGTTGTGTCAAAGTTAGTATCATTAGTTGAGTAGAGGAGGCAAAAGGGTGACACAATAAGAGATTACATTGGATAAATACAGGAGATGAGGTCTTGAAAGCAAAGGTGAGAAATGTTTTGTTGAAATATTTCCCTTGGTTTTAGATTGCTGAGTCTTGCTGGAGGGTAGTGGACACAAGTTGGTGGATCCATTACAAGCAATTCTGTGACAGTAGTGCAGATTGCAATCAGACCCATCAGCAGCTCCATACTCTTCCTGGGCAGCTTGCTAGCGATGCACTGATTGTCAGGCCTACTTTAATCAAGATAATATATGCCATCACTCTTGGTTTCTTTTTTACAATATTAAGAGAGAGAAAAGGGAAATAGGATGGCTCAGCTAATCAGTAACGGGATAAATGGACTTTCACTTCTAGGTCACTGATTCAAGTCCACAACAAATCAAAAGTAGAGCGGATTGGGAATTTTTCAACAAAATGTTTTTCCATCAGAAAATGCCAATTCAAAAATACTTATGCAAACAAATTTCATTCTATGACTAGCTTGCTTTAGCTATTCACTGTTAGTTATGTGATTTAGTTATCTAAGTCACATGATATTGTTTCAGACTGGATCACAAACTTTCTAAACAGGAGAATAATTAAATAATATAAACAAATAGTGAATATTTCTATTTGTATGTGAAGATAAGGTATTCATACAAAGAATAGCCCCAAACTCTTGTGCAAATACCATTCACTGAAGTGTTCATGAATAGTGAATAATAATCTTATCCTGGAGGAATCTTTAGAAGACAAAGGCATAAGATCCAATGTCTGAAATTTGACTGAGTAAAATCCAAACAGGAATGAAGATGTACATTTTAACAGGGAGGGTAATTAACCACTGGAATATATCAAGGAATGTGGTAAATACTCCGTAACGTGGGGTTTTTAAATAAAAAATGGATGGTTTCTTAAAAGGTCTGGGATAAAATTTTCAAACACACTTAAGTGACTTAACAGTCTACGTTTTCAAACAGATTTAGGCACTTAAGAACCTTAGTCTTAATGAAAGTCAGTAAGAGCCTATGTCACTTAGGTACTTTTGAAAAATTATCCATCCTATAGTTCAACCACAAGTTAATGTGTTAGATGCAGGAATCACTGGGTGAATTTCTATGGCCTGTGTGATTCAGAAGATCAGACTAGATTATCATTCTGGCCTTAAACTACAAATACATTGAAACCAAACAGTCATCTGGAATCAGAAACAGTGTTCATAAGCACTATTTTTGCCATACTCAACCAGGCCTACTAACAAATTTGGAAGCTAAATAATTAAAGTAGCTTCTTACAAATTTAAGATCCCATCTGAAATCTATAATTAGCTATAACAAGTTATGATGTGCCCTTTTCTGTTGCTTCATGCAAGAGCACAGAATAAGATTAGATTCAAAGCTGTGATAATTGTGTGGAACAGGATTTGAAATTTTAGGACTTATGCTAGGTGAAATATTTGCTTTGCATACAAAGCTTTTAAACAAAATTCTAGCAGAATAAAAAGTTAATTTATCCAGCCTCTGCACACACTACATAATACTATCAGGGGTGAAAGTAGGCTGGTACGGCGTACCGGTAAGAAGTGACTGCCGGCACCGGCCCGTATGCAGCCAACGCTAAAGCGCTGCCGCAGCTTTAACATCACTGCCCCTTTTGCCCTCCCTCCTCCCCCTGCTAGCAGCCCTGACGGGGGTAAAAGAGGAAGCTGCCCCAGGGCACGGCGATTTAAAAGGGCCCTAGGCTCCTGGAGCAGCAGCGGCCAGAGCCCCGGGCCCTTTTACATCGCTGCCAGAGCCCCGGGTGGCGTGGGCCAGGCAGCACGGATGGGCTGGCTGGGGGAGGCTGACCCCCCCACCCCCCGCAGCCCCGCCTCTTCTGCCCGAGGCTCTGCCCCTTCTGGGGGCCTGGAGCTGAGCCCCCGGACCAGTAAGTCATCTGTGTTACTTTCACCCCTGAATACTATACAACATCATCCATCTAAGGGTATGTCTACACCCAGCCGCTAGTTCGGCGGCTGGGAATCGAAGTTCTGGGTTCGACTTAACGCGTCTTGTCTGGACGCGATAAGTCGAACCAGGAAGTGATCGCCGTCGACTGCGGTACTCCAGCTATACGAGAGGAGTACCGCGGCGTCGACGGGGGAGCCTGCCTGCCGCGTGTGGACCGAAGCAAGTTCGAACTAAGGTACTTCGAACTTCAGCTACATTATTCACGTAGCTGAAGTTGCATACCTTAGTTCGAATTGGGGGGTAAGTGTAGACCAGGCCTGAGGGAATTGGCTTCTAAGACCAAGTTATCTCCTAATAGTAACAACATGCTTGGTCTGCTATCCAGCTAAGCAATGATTGCACGAATGGCAGTTAGTGGAAATTGCCACATCTCTGGCCCTGTAGACAGAAGACAGGCGGCAATGAAAATATTAGTTATATATCTCCTCTCTTTATTTTACTGAATGGAGACTACAAGCCTGGTTCACCCTTATGCTGGAGGGAATCCATATTGTCCAGGGATTCACCTCTGGGGGAGGGCAGGTAGTTACCCTGAATCATTTTCCCCAAAGGGTCGCCTCTCCCCCACCCCCAAGGAAAGAGGTTTTAAATCTCCACCACCCGTGGAAACTCCAAAAAGGAAGAACTGAGTTGGTACATCCACAATTGCTTTGACCAGTCCCCTCCCCAGGCAATGCCACCCACTTTTGGAGCTTTGTTGACCTGCTCTATGCTCTGCACAGAGAGAAGATTGTGGACACCTTGTATGTTAGGCCCTCACCCCTTGGGCAGATTTTTCACTATCAAGAGCCTTGCAATAGGGTCTGCACTAGCTTCAGAAGGCATTTGGGTACAAAGGCTAGGCTAGAGCACGTGACTATAAATCCAGAGACCTGAGTTCTATTCCAAGCTCTGCCACTGACTTGTATGATCTTGGGCAAGTCACTATAGACCATATCCTCAGCTAGTGTAAGTTGTTATAGCTCTATTGACTTACATTGAACTATAAGAGCTTCAGCTTGTGTAAATTGTTGTCATTAACCACTATATGCTACCCTTTCTGCGTCTGTAACATGAGGCTAGCGATACTTGTCTTCCTTTGCAAAATGCTGACATCCACAGATGAAAAGATCTATGTAAGTGCGAAGTATTTTTTTTTTTCTTGCTGATGCAGATTCAGGACTGAATCTGACTCTACATATAAAGATAACCTAAGCCCTTTATAAAAATCAATTATTTTACCCCACTGTGGCGGTGTACGCACACCCCATGTCCTTTTTTGGCGATAGTGGGTGTGCAGACACCGCGGTTACTGTCTACCCAACTGTCTTGGGCCTCACCACGCTGAGGTCCAAGGATCAGAGTCAAGTGGCAGCCCTTGGTGTTGGGAAAGAATTTCAGTTATGGTTTCCATGTTGGTCATATTGGATTTAAACTTGTTGTTGGACTCCATGTTTAGCCCCTTCTTCATGCCACAAGTGGCACCTTTTTCAGAAAGAGCAGGAAAAGGGAGTGGTCATGTGACTAAAATCTGCCCAGTAACAGCAAAGTTATTTAAGGGGTGTTCACCCACCCCTCGGAGCTATTTACCTCTCTGGACTGCCAGATGCAATAGACAGGCCATGATCCCTACCTCTGTGGTGCTTGATGTTCAGTGTTCTCCCACCAGAGAGAGAGAGAGTTTGGTACGACCAGCAGGTAGTAGGAGTAGCCCACATAGAGCACAGCTGCTGGGATAAAGCCAGAGTAGATCAGGGTTGTAGACAGGGATTGCACTATTCCACCTGATTTTTGGATCATACACACACCTGTAATATCACTTGACTCATCCGCACATCCCGCACACAACAGCATGTCAAGAGCATAAGAAAGGAAGAGAGAAGACAGACCATCATCTACTTACCAAGGTCCTGAGAGTTTGATCTCCGATTCCTGGTCCTGCATCCTGTAATCCTACTCTGAGTCCTCTATCTGATTCCTGATCCCCGTGGCATCCATCCACCTGTTTTTCTGCCATCAAGATATGGTAGTGTGGTTAATTTTGTTCCTTGTTGTATTTTCCCTAGTGTTTCTGTAAGGACTTTTGGGCTCTGGCTTCAAGCCAATTCTGTCTGTTGACAACCAAGTTTGTTTCGTCATTGTAGTTAAGTTGGGGTCCTTATCATCCGCACACGTGTGTTTTGTTAAATAAACTTACCTGTTTGCACCTCACTATTCAGTCACGTCTCCTATTACTAACTAAGTAGGTCCGTGACTAGATATGGGCAGGGGTGGAGAACCTGAGCTTGGGGCCTTCTGATATACACACACACTGTCTAGGGCTGACTGATTCAGTCCTTACCCCAACATTGGGCTCAGGGCTGCGTGGCCTAATGGTCGGAATCAATACAACGGCCCTTGAGTTCAGGGCAGCATGGCCTAGTGACCGGAGTCAATACTGCGGCCCTCGAGTACAGGGTACTAGTGGCCAGTCAATGTGGCAGCCCTCAGGTACGCAGCAGGGTGGCCTAGCTGCCAGAATCAATATAACAGCCCTCAGATACAGAGCAGTGTGGCCTACTGGCCAATACCTGAGCAGGTTGGGGGGCCCAGGGCCACACAACTCCTGGTCCCTAACAGTGGCGGAGTGGTCAGCAGGAAATCCCACTGAAACACGCAGACCTCACACAGATGGAAGATACCATTTGCCCTCCCTGGGTCACTTCCAACCATGCTTCCTGAAGCTGCAGTCCATTGGGAATCAGGGTCTCCGGGCTCCTCAGTACGGGTAATTCCCTGGGCTCCATTGGCCACAGATCTCCAATCCAGATCTCGAGATCTCTGGCTCCTGCTGGCAAGGGCTGTGACGGCTCCTCCGCTGGAGCCTCCATCAAAAGTCCATCCTCTCCAGTTGTCCACCCAGACTGAGCCGGGCTGCTCCCTTTTATACTAGCATAGCACTTGGAGCATGCCCAGTATGGTCTGAGGGGTGGGACTTCCTCCACCCATAGTGTGGGGTTAACCCTTTTCAACCCAGTGCAGGGTATGCACACCCCATCACACCCATGCAAAATCATGTGAGAATTTCAGAAACCATATTGACATCCGTTTGGTTAAATTTAAGAAGAAATCATCATTATCATCAAAACACTTAGGCCCTAGCTAAATAAGTCCCTCAAAATGCAACAAGGCAAGATTGCTGACAAGGCTTTCTAATGATTTACAAGCATGAAACACTAAAAATCTTTAACAAAAGTCCCAAAAACCCATGTTTGGAAAAAGTAGGAAGATGGAGACGTTAGGGCATGGTATTGCCCTATACTTTCCTACTAAAATGAGAAAAATAAAATTGTGACCCAGGGAGTCCCTCAATGCCAACTGGCTAAGGGCACACCACACCATAACTCACATCAGGCCTGACACACTCATTGCCCAAACACACCGTTGTCATAATCTGTATCTAAAAGAACAGGAGTACTTGTGGCACCTTAGAGACTAACAAATTTATTAAATTTATTTAATAAATTTGTTAGTCTCTAAGGTGCCACAAGTACTCCTGTTCTTTTTGCGGATACAGACTAACACGGCTGCTACTCTGAAACCTGTATCTAAAAGGTATCATGTGCCAACTGGTATCACACTGGTCATTAATATTATTGTGTGATGTGTATAAAGAATTATAGCTTTGCAATGGAAATATGTGCTTAAAAGGTGTTTTACAAGCAGTGCCTGCCCTAAACCCAGCCTATCCTAGACAAAGGAGTGTTGTTTTGCTTGTTTTCCTATGTTTCCAGTGTAAACTGAGCCAAGTAACACCTCAGAAGACAATGAAAAGTATTTCTACATAGAAGGTAAAAAACCCATCAAGCTAAGCAAGAGAGAGGGATAGACCACTTATCACTATGGGAGATGAAGCCCACATCCCCAGAAGCCTTCCTGGCTCTTGAAACAGAGACAACAGACTTTGGAAAATATAAGCAAAGGCAGAAAGCCCTTTTGACATCCATCACTGGGCAGAGGAAAGAGACCAGAACTCTTGAAATCTGAGAACTGTGGATCCTTCAACTAAGGGGGTTGAAGTCTCTGGGAATTGACTATAGGTGAGAAACCTGCTTAGATCAAGATTTGAACTTGCTGAGGTTAAGTTTTAGTCACTAGAAAGTGTATTTTGTTTTATTTCACATGTAGCTATATCTGTCTTCTATTCTTACTTATCACTTTGATATATGTTCTTTGTTAATAAACTTACTCTTGTTTTATTATTACAAAATCCCATCTCTGTGCTGTGTGTTAAACTGAAGGGGGAAGTCCTCAGCTAAACTAACAAGCTGGTGTGTGCTCTCTCTCTTTGGAGGCAGCAAACTTAATAACTTCTGTGAGTATCCAGTGAGAGGGACTGGACACTGCAGGGGAGACTTGGAGAACACTGGCCAGAGACTGAGATGACCATCATGAAGTGAAGGGCCTCCTGTACCCTGGAACTTGGTCCCCTACCAGTTCTGTCCTATTGTCTGTAATATGTATATGATCAGAAATTATAAATGGCAATGATTCTGTCTGAAAATTCATAACTAAAGGCAAAAAAATGATTAAGCCTAAATTGGATGGACATGTGCCTCAGTTTCCCATTTTAAATATCTTTGCTCCTCAGATACTGAGCCTCACAGTTGACTTGCCTTGTCCTGCTCACAATTTCAAATCTACCACCAAAACATTCAACTTCAAGAAATTTGCTCTTTTCAAGTTCCATAGCAAACAGCCTCAAAACTAAATAAATTAGTAAAAATTAGATTCTTTTTTCTTTTTCCTTCCTGAGCTGAACCTTCATAGGAAATGGAAAAGGGTATCCGATTTCTTCATCACTGCGTCATTCATGGTTGGTGATGTGGTAAATATCATCTACAGAAGTCCTTGGGTGTGGATAATAATGATTTAAACTTCAGCCTCATTTGTCTAAATGCATGGGAAGGTTTCAACATATACATTTCAAGGCTAAAGAGTCATCATGCTGGCTGCCTGCCTGCCAAGAAAAAAAAAGAGGGGAGGGAGGGTACATAGGAAATCCACACTATAAACAATGAGGTTAGTGAGAAGGAAAGGAATTCTTTTCGTAAATCAAACAACTCCATTTTATAGACAGAGTAGATTGCCTTTTATTGCTTTTATAGCAGTGGGTCTCAAACTTTTTTACTGGTGACCCCTTTCACACAGCAAGCCTCTGAGTGAGACCCTCCTAATAAATTAAACACACTTTTTTATATATTTAACACCATTATAAATGCTGGAGGCAAGCGGGGTTTGGGGTGGAGGTTGACAGCTCATGACCCCCCATGTAATAACCTTGCGACCCCCTGCGGGGTCCCGACCCCCAGTTTGAGAACCCCTGTTTTATAGTAACTACGATCTACACTTTTCTTAACTATTTTCTAATTACCCAAGCTCAGCAGATAGTTAAACAAGACATGTGACAGTATGAAAATATAATGTACTAAAGTTTTAATTATGTTAATTTTAATTCATCTATAACAGAACCTTGTTATAGAGGATCTAGAATTATCAGTTATTATTGGTGCATGCCTCAGAGATATCATCACTTTACACAGCCAACAAATGAGAGACAAGCAATCTAATCAGTTGTAATATAACTTGAGAAAACAAAAGTTATTCCCCAATCTGGACTGTAAGGTGGATAGAAAGCTGGCTAGATCGTCGGGCTCAACAGGTAGTGATCAATGGCTCCATGTCTAGTTGGCAGCCTGTTTCAAGCGGAGTCCCCCAAGGGTCGGTCCTGGGGCCGGTTTTGTTTAATATCTTTATTAATGATCTGGAGGATGGTGTGGACTGCACTCTCAGCAAGTTTGCAGATGACACTAAACTGGGAGGCATGGTAGATACACTAGAGGGTAGGGATCGGATACAGAGGGACCTAGACAAATTAGAGGATTGGGCCAAAAAAAACCTGATGAGGTTCAACAAGGACAAGTGCAGAGTCCTGCACTTAGGACGGAAGAATCCCATGCACTGCTACAGACTAGGGACCGAATGGCTAGGTAGCAGTTCTGCAGAAAAGGACCTAGAGGTCACAGTGGACGAGAAGCTGGATATGAGTCAACAGTGTGCTCTTGTTGCCAAGAAGGCTAACGGCATTTTGGGCTGTATAAGTAGGGGCATTGCCAGCAGATCGAGGAACGTGATCGTTCCCCTTTATTCGACATTGGTGAGGTCTCATCTGGAGTACTGTGTCCAGTTTTGGGCCCCACACTACAAGAAGGATGTGGAAAAATTGGAAAAAGTCCAGCGGAGGGCAACAAAAATGATTAGGGGTCTGGAGCACATGACTTATGAGGAGAGGCTGAGGGAACTGGGATTGTTTAGTCTCCAGAAGAGAAGAATGAGGGGGGATTTGATAGCTGCTTTCAACTACTTGAGGGGGGGTTCCAAAGAGGATGGAGCTCGGCTGTTCTCAGTGGTGGCAGATGACAGAACAAGGAGCAATGGTCTCAAGTTGCAGTGGGGGAGGTCTAGGTTGGATATTAGGAAACACTATTTCACTAGGAGGGTGGTGAAGCATTGGAATGCATTACCTAGGGAGGTGGTGGAGTCTCCTTCCTTGGAGGTTTTTAAGGCCCAGCTTGACAAAGCCCTGGCTGGGATGATTTAGTTGGGAATTGGTCCTGCTTTGAGCAGGGGGTTGGACTAGATGACCTCCTGAGGTCCCTTCCAGCCCTGATATTCTATGATTCTATGATTCTATGAATCCTACCTGTCATTCAGCTTCACAACCTTGGGATTATGTTTAAACTTCCCTTTCCTTCTCTTCTCACAACTGGCTCTTGCAAAACCTTGTTGTTTCCCCCTCATCTTGCTAAAATCTTCCGCTTTCCCTTAGTCACCATTGAATCATACCATGGCTCTATCCTGCCGGGACTATTCTATCATCCTGGTGTCAGGCATCCCCAACTCTCCCCTCTTCATTCTAATCATCATGCAGCAGCTACGATTTTCTTCTGTTGCTACTTGAGCCACTTGACACTCTCCCCATCCCCACTCTCAATTCCCCGCACTGGCTCCCAGACTCCATATAAAATTCAAACTCCTTGTCCTCATTTTTAGGGTTCTGCACCGCTCTGTTTACATCTCATGTTGCGCCCCATCTTGTCTGCTGCCCATTCTTTTTCACCTGCTGTTCCTGTCTCCCTTATCCCACTCTCACCTTCATGCCCTCTCTCATGCTGCTTTCTGCACCTGGTACAACGTGCCCATTCCTGTATATCAAGCATCCTCATTCTCCTCTTCCAGCGCACTCATGAAAACAATCCTGTTGATCCTTGCTTTCTGCCGGTATGGGTTCTTCAAGAGTTCATACTCCTTTCCCCCTGCCCGTCTCAGTCTCTATTAAAAGTGTCAGAACTTACATGATACTCTAATATGATCCATATGAATTTTGTTTGTTTTATTTTTGTCCCTCCTTTCCCTACTCTATGTTCCATACCTTAAAAAGCTGTATGCTACTTGAGGCAGAGTCTGTTTATTAGTTTCTCTAAAGCACCATGCAAAGTAGTGGAACTATATAAATGTTTATTATTAATAGTAAGAATAACTGCAACATCCCTGGTCCTCCATGGATCAGAGTTTAGGATGCAAGCTTTGTACTTCACACTGTTTCTATCTCTCTGATATTTATAGAACACCAATCAATATATTTTCTAACCTCCCCAGATGGGATGTGTCAGCCCAAGGAACAAGAAACAAAGTTGAACCTCTGTCTCTTCATGTCTGCACAAAGCATAAGGACTAAGTTACTGAGCCATCCCAAGCCACTAGCATTGGAGTCAGATTCTACTATCTTTGTACCAGAGGTAGTAGAAGGGACAGTAAATTAAAATAAATATTGCACAATAGGACAAAAGTTATGAGACAAAGTACCACCATTCAAGTCTTCCTGAAATTAAATATAGTTACAATGAAATTTAATTACTTAATTCATGTGCTGGCTTACTAACAAAAAAAATAGAGTCCAGGGATGAAAATAGCTTCATAAATCCATTAAAGTAATTATAATACTTTTGATATGCATAGTAGCTTTCATATGATCAAAAAGAGCAGGTACTGATCCCTCAACAAGCAATAGCCTAAGTTCCATTTCTTAAAAAGAAATTCTCACAGACTACTACAAATTTCCAAATCCAATGATGAATGTATTTCTTATTTGAACCAGCTGAAAAATAGTTTCACAAAAAATGGAAATTTCAGTTTTCATTTTGAAGGGATTGAATGGCCACATTTTTCAAAATTTGTATCAAAAACATTATTGAAATAGTTATCACTTTTTGTTTGTGCTTTTGACAAACAAAAATTTGATAAGCGTTTCAATAATGTTTTCAACTATATTTTGAACAAATTCATGCAAAATTTAACAATTTTTCACAAAATACGTTGACAACTTTTTGTGGAAAATTTTGTTTTTAAAGAAAGGCCATTTAATGATTTTAAAAAAACCTTTTGGTACAAATGCCCACCAGTTTAAATGTGGGAAATTATCTGATAATTCTGGCTACAATTCAGTAAATATTTCCAAGCTATGGTATCCCTTCAGGCACTGGATTCATTATACCAAGTTGCTTGACTGTCTATCACTTTTGACCTGGTAATTATTTATTATTTTTGTTACCTTAGTGACTAGATGCCCTCTAGTCATAGACCAGGACCCCCTTGTGTTAGGCACTATACAAACAAACACCCACATGACTATGAACTTCTGTACATCCCTGGTATTATACCCACACAATCAAATTCAGAAAAAAGTGCGGATTTAAATAGCAGGTCATCTGAGGGGCTAGCACAACCCGACTATGTCAGCAAGTGTATTATGCAAATTTACATTTTCCACTGCAGTTTTACACACGGCTGGTCTGCAATTAATGAGACATGGAAAGTTGTGTGTTCTGAGCCATCAACCTTGTGCTTATGGAAAACAGATTAAGCTATAATAACGAGAGTGGGGTGGGGGCCTTCAAAAGCTGTGGATGGAAAAGTAATAGCTACCCACTAAGGAAGAAGCAGACTGACAATTCTGACCCCGGGATTTTTTTAAATCACCAAAAAATGCTCCTAAATGGCCCCAAATCACACAGGAAATACTCCTAAACAGAAAGTACCCTTAAATTGTCAAAAAGGGACAAGAACAAACAACTTCAGGCTGATTTATTGTCCGGAGAACCTTCTGGTTCTCAAGTTATAACAACTCCTCTTCTAGGCCTCTTCTCCATTAGTAGATATTGGGATGATCTTTAGTAACAGAACCAACACATAAAAAAAAGATAGGCACGTTAAGAGTTTATTTATATTGTGTGAGGTTAATAACAACAACAACAATTATAGTTGGTTTATGGATCAATACCACTTAGTTTCCAAAACTGAAGAAATAAGAATTAAGAAAAAAAAAAAACACACACACACAACCTGCCATTGTTTACTTTAAACATTCCCAAACCAGTCTGATCAAAAGTTACTGTGGGGACAGAGCAATATGGCATGTACCCTTGTGAAGGTTAATGAATGGCAACAAAGAAAAAAAGAGACTCCTCAGTTAACCCATAAAACAGATGTGAGCCAACAACACAGTTCAAAACAAAACCACCCTTTTGGTGTTGCCATCACAAATATGCAGAAAATAAGGCTTGAGGGCTGTTCCCTGAGCAGTGTCTGTTCTTAGCTCCTTGATGTTTAGGGTGTGCCAATAACAGATCTACTATGCAATCTCAAATTCAGTTGTTTGTGCCTCACACGGTTATCAGACTAGCCTAAAAGAAGTATCAAGGGGTTCCAGAGAATGATTTTTACTGCCCTGCTCTACAAGAGTGATCGTTGATCTAATGTGGGACTGAAATAACAGCACTCTTAGTGTTTCATTCACTTCAACTGCACCATGATAATTTACACAACTTGAGGATCAGGTCCATAATGTGTTGAATTTCAACAAGTGTGTGTGGTTTTTTTCTCTCTCTCTCCCTCTCTCTCTCCTCTTGCTTCTTCCCATTAGAGAGATGAAATTTGGATCCAGGTCTGGAATATGATTCCAGGTTTTAGATTCTTGCCCTTGTCTATTCAAACATATAATCATTACACAAAGGGCAGAGTGATCATTGTCTGCAGATACAAAGCTTACAGTGAAGAGATGAATATAACAATCCATTCGTGAGAGAATATGAAATACATGGAATGATGTAAAACAAAGTGGCATGGGGTAAAATGAGAGGGGAAACTTTTCCCCCACATTTGCAGTTCTAAATAATGTACCAATAAATCTAGCACACCCACACTGTACTGAGAAGAGCAATGTAGTGAGCCTACCTTTTAGAAATAACTAACTAATATAATGCACATGCTAGTAGTTCTAACAGCTCCACAGTAACATACACAATGACACTTTCAAATGGGGAGATCAGCACAAAGCTGCCTGTGTGTGTCCCACCTATGGAAATATGGATACGTCATTCTACAGATTCTGTGATTTACCACTGGTGACAGTGCATGGGTTGAACCATGGCTACCATGTTATCACACAGTCCTATTAGTAAAGCTCCAACATCAAGAAATGGGAGACTGACTGCCAGCTACAAAACAACAAACAGAAACCAAAAATAAACACAGTGCTTTTACATCTGTTGGTCAAAATTAAAGAGTTCAAACCCTTCACACATTTGGTTAGTATTGTCTCCCTGAAATAATCATGAAAGGCTAAGATGCCTGCTTTAGTGGAAAATAAATGAGTGCAGTCAAGAAAAGGATGGCAAATGTGACAAGAAAAGGTATGTTCAACAGAAGGTGAATTTGTGCTTCGCTACAAATGACCACAGAGAATGAAAAATGACTTCATTAATCCCATTTTAAATGTCTCTGTGAGGTTAGGGAGAAAAGCAAGCCACAACAGGTCTCCATCACATTAAACGGATCTGTCAATCCAAGGTAGGGTTCAGAGAGGTATATCCAGTCACAGCTGATGTCAGATAAATCATGATCATAACAGCTATTGCCCTACAGTAGGGTCTTTTGCCTCAGCTGAATGGCAATCAGTGGTTCTATCTTATTATAGCAAGGTCAGCATAACTAGTCAGAAAATGAAGTTAGATAAATTCACTGACTACAGTCAAACAATAGTGCTGTAGACACAGAAAACAGCATTGCAGAATCCAAAATTCATGGTGGACTTGCTAGTGGAGACTACTGTGTAATAGCAGGCTGTGCTGGTCAAAACACCTGTAGTTAAGATTACTAGAGCATTTTCATTGTATCTACCTAATTCCCACTGCTCACAATTTCCTGACATTTTCATTGCATGGGCTGAAATTGTTCAGGCCCTGGCCTCTGCCTGAAGGTAGAGATTTCTGAAAAGGTTGAGCAGATATGGTTGAATTGCTTGTAGAACAGGGAGGGTGAAAAAAAATGCCAGCCCACATTGCCCATTATAGTAAAATTGGAGTGACTTTCTTTTTTAAAGACATCCCTGGCACCAAACTGGCTGTGTGTAGAATGTTGATATTTGGCAGGGAAACAGCACTCACTATGGGGAAGTGCCTTCAGGGCATTCTCATTAAAGTAATTTTTTATTTAGCTGATTTACGACGTTTTGAAAGTTACTATTATGTAGGTGCAGTCGTTGAAGAAACTAGTTAAAGCACTTTTTAGCAGAGGAAAAAATAGGGTGAGAGGTTTTGTGGGGGGAAGAGGAGAGATTGGTATGTGGGTGGGAGTGGCAGGGCATGGTCTGCTCCTGTCTTCTTGCTCCACAGAAACCTGCTCAGATTCCACTGGCTGGATAGCCACACTGTGCTGTTTATTAGGTTCCACTCACCAATACCTTTCCAATCCCATGCAGCTATTTACAGTGTCCTCTGTGCTTTTCCCCAGGGCCTGAGAGAAGCAAAAGTTCCCTTTGCTGAGAACTCTGTGAGCAGGGCCGGCTCCAGGGTTTTTGCCGCCCCAAGCAGCTCTCCCCTCCAAAAAAAAGCCACGATCGCGATCTGCGGCACTTCGGTGGGAGGTCCTTCGCTCCGAGCTGGAGTGAGGGACCCACTGCCGAATTGCCGCGGAAGGGTCGGACGTGCCGCCCTCTCCGGTGTGGCCGTCCCAAGCATCTGCTTGGTAAGCTGGTGCCTGGAGCCAGCCCTGTCTGTGAGATAGCTCAGCTAGCCCCATTCCCCACCCCAGTCCATGCTTCCTTCCTGTGCCCTTCTTATCAGTCTTGAGCTGATAGGCTAATTGGCTCTTTAGCTCACCCACCCCTGCCTCACACCTGAATAGATAATTAACTCCAATTACCCCATTCAGCCTTTCCAGGCTACCAGTAGCAGAATCACAATCCTGGACAAATCCCCATGGTAGGAGGGACACAGTCCACTCCTGCCTTCTTGCCAGGGCCGTCCTTACCCATACGCAAAGTACACAGCTGCTGGGGGGGTGCATAGGGCACCAAAATAGCTAGGGTAGGGATGGGCCTGGCCAACACCCTTGTGCCCCCAGGGCTTCTGCCCGTGGGAAGCGTTGGGACTCGGGGCTTCAGTCCCATGCGGTTCGCAGCTTTAGCTGATGGGGGAGGGCTCCCAGCTTCTGGGGAGGGGCCCACCGACTTCAGCCCCACAGGGGGGAGCCAGGACTCCCGGCTTCAGCACCACAGGGGGCGCCGGGGCTCAGGGCACTGGGTTTCTGATGTGAACCGCTGCTTTAGCTCCACCCTCCCCCACCTGATTAGATAATTAACTTCAATTACCTCAATCAGCCTTGGGGGAGGAGAGGGAACTAATCAGTGGCAGAGTGATCAGAACGCAGCCTTACCTGTTAACTCAGGGAAAGGGTCTTGGGAGAGAGGAGAAACATTGCTGGGATTTCTAGGAAGTAGGAGACAGTTAAGATTTCACACAGACAGAAGTCAGGATGGAAGAAAAAGAGACTGGGGGGGGGGGAGGTAGGATGGAAACTAGGTACAGTATGCTGTCTCAAGACTGCTGGTGAAGCACTTTTTGGAAGCTAAAGATTTCACCATAGCCTCCATAGGAGAGAAAAAAATGAGATCACGGTGCAGGGAGAATGTAGGAGAGACTGGAATGAAATGTGAAAAAGAACTTGTGAAGTTGGAAACGAGTTGTGGATGCTCTTGCAGCACTTCAGGGAGGTATCCCTACTCCCGACAACTCTGTGGGCACTGCACTAGGCCCTAGTGTTAGTCCCTGCAAGGCATGTGCCATTCCTCTTTCCTTGAGTCCTCTTTCCTATTGTGCAATAAGGAAGACTTCACCCCCTCTATGTATATATGATGCACCTGTCAGCACAGTGCCTGAGTGAAATAGGACACTATTTCAACACACCACTTATGTCAATCTACAGTAATACAATGCAGTTCTCCCTATCATGCAACCCTGGTTAAACCTTACAAGCCCAAGTTCCTCATATTTTTATTTCTTTTCCTGTTTGAATGGCTACGCAAAATGTGCATTTAACAAACCTTTTTCTTGTCTGATTTCACTAAGTTTGACCAAGAGATATTCGCGTTAAAATTCATGGTGTTTTCTATCCCAAAACACCTTAAGAAACCAGCAAATGAAAATAGCCTCTATTTCCAGGCAGGCTATATGATATAATATATAGAATACAATATTAAAGTCTGTCAAGATTTATATAGCAAGAACAATTAATACCCAACAAAAAAGACTCTAACCATCCCAATCCCCAAAGACATTACAATTGGATATTGCTACAGTTCTGATCCTATTTACGGAGAGAAGCATCAGTGTTTGAAGAAGGAATTAAAAGAAAAAATACTGGTCAATCTTTAAGTTTTCTGAGATCAAAGACTAAGCCGTTCAAGTCGCAGATAGACAATAAAATGTAATTTTAAGGAGAAGAGAGGCCAGTTGTTATAACAATATATGTTGTGAAAATATATACAATATGAGAATATTTTAATTTAGTGTATATGTATGTTTCTTTCATTAAAAAACAGTATCAATAAAAGATCACAGTTCAGTTCCTGGCTCTGTACAGAATTCCTGTCTGGCCTTGGACAAGTCATTTAGTCTCTTTGTGGCTCAGTTCCCCATCTGTAAAATAGTGATAACAGCACTTCTCATCTCCCACCCTTGTTCTGTCTTTATTAAGTCTATAAAATCTTTGGAGTAGGGATTAGCTCTGTGTGTTTGGACAGCGCCCAGCACAATGGAGCCCTGATCTCATTTGGGACCTGTAGGCTTTACTGTGATACAAATAATAATCACATTTTAAATCTTTTTTTTTTTTACTGGTGTAATCTGGTGATTGAGGCTAAACCCTAGAAGCTGTTACTATTAAAAGGCTAGTTGTGGGCAGTGGCGGATTTAGAGTTAGTGGGGCCCTAAGCGCAGCTTCATTGTCGGGGGGGCCCCCTGGGGACCCAGCCAAGAAAAACTACATTCTCTCTTATCCACCCCACCCGCCGTTTTTCATTCTTTTTTTCTTCACTCTCCTCCTATATTAATAGGAAGTAAATGAAAATAAAGTGAGGTACCTTGATTGGGGCAGCTTCGACTTCAAGCTTATTAGCATATACCTCAGTTAGTTACCCTGGCATTCTTGTGGTCGAACATCTGCTGATGTTCCTAATTTAAAATATCTGAAGCTATCAATTGGCATCTTGTGGTTACCTGGCAACAATTTTGTCATATTATTTATTACAGCATTCTATCTTGTGATACCTTATGATCTAGGGTTACTCCTGTGTAGCAGCTTATGCTAAGGCCTTTTTGGCCTTAAGCCTTGATTTGCTTAGCTAAACTATAGTCTTACAGGCCTTGAGGCTTGTAGGCTCATTGCATTACTGCCTTAATTTATACCTATGCCTTACCTAACAAATACATATACCTATAAGTTGCAATATTACCTGTGCATACATCTCCCAATGATTATGAATCTTGACAAGTTACAAGCTTACTGCAAATACCTTACCTGCTACTCTTTAAGGATAAATACCCTGCAAGACACGTGTTTGATGTAGTGCATTTGTCAGGTTTGAAATGAGAGTTGTTTGCAAAGAACAGGGAACCCTTTGCCAGGGACCCTGTGTCACAACATTGCTGCAGACAGTCAGAACATGACAGGGACTCTGACCCTGTTTTGCAGGATTTTGGAACAAAGATAGGGAAAAATTTGGAAGAAATTATTCTAAAGAACTATGTAATGCTTGGATCTCTCATTAGCCACATACAGCAATAAGTTATTAGCATTCACACCTCTCTGTGTGTGTTTAATGTCTTGGAGATGTGCATGTGTTCCCTTTGGGCGTAAGGAAATGTTCATTAACCTGCTAAAAATGAATATTCAACATTGATCTAGCTTGGCAACAATCTTTTTACTGCTGGGGGGCAGTAAAAACTAAACCTTTCAGCATCTGAACAGTCTGTCTAAGCAGAAACCCAAGTCATCTACTTCTTCTTTGAATGGAAAGGTCAGACACATGGAAGTTCTGGGTGGGAGAGTACCACCTTCACAGCATCATCCTCCATTTCCCTGAACTTGTGCAAGCCCTTCCTAAAGCAGAACACATGCAGCTAGGTAACTATCTTTAAGATGTATCAGAAGGAAGGAACCTGACAGTGCTAGCAGCCTTTCTACTGGCTCCCTGACCTACTTGGGTGCACTGTCCTAGCTCATGCAAAATTGACACAAACAGGTGATTGCAGTCAGAAAGCACCATTTTTCTTCCTGGGAAATATATAGTAAATGCAAAAAAAACCTATTCCAACTTGTCCCCTGCACAGACAGGAGAGAAACAAATGAACAAATACCTGCCTGGGGAGGCTTCAAAAGGGTGTGTGCACTTAAGAGACATTCACCCGACCTGACATAGCCACTCTGTCAGGTAGAACAGCTTTCTCTGCACCCCAAACAAAACTGCAAGGATTCCCCACCTAGCTGCTCTCACTCTCTCCACTAAGTGAAGGTCCTGCAACCAATGCAGGAATCCCTAACAACACAGCTTGATAAAAAGGAACCAGCTATCCAGTCAGAGGGGGCCAAGGGAGCAGCTGGAAGGAATACAGAAGCACAGGGTCTCCCATGCAGATAGTACTGGTAACTGGTGGCTTCCTAAAAATCCATCCAATTCTAGCAGGTACAATCCCTGCTTCCAACCTGGGAATGATCCAGTGGAAAAACTCTACAAAAACCTCATTGTTTCCTGTCCCCATTTACCATCAGTATAACAGTGCTTGATACCCTCATTCAGTTGGGACTAGTCTCATGAGTAAGAGGTGTAAAACTGGGCCTAAAAACCAGGAAATGCAGAGCTTAGTTACCAAAGCGATGTAGCCATGAGTATTCTACATACAAACCTTCAGTGCAGCATTATGACAGTACAACTGGGTCTTGATCCTGCAAGATGCTGAGCGCTCTCAGCTCCCGTTGAAGCCAATGGGAAATGAAAGCACTGATCACCTCAAGGAACTGATTGGCACTTTACGGGATTGAGTCATTTGGACACACATATTATATAATGTTGAGTTATGGTTGAGCAACCTTAACTCTGATGCCTTGATCATATACATCCCAAAACAGCATCTGTGCTCCTCATTCACCATATTATGTTGAGAAATAGTCTGAGTATAAAAAAAGCATTCAGGGTTATTTTTATTTATTTGCACCACCTCAGGTATACATATAACACGTTACAATTGTATTGTAAATGTATTCTACATCTGTTTTCATAGTGACATTGCCCAATTCTGACTTGATATATTGCTTCTGCAAAATGGTTGAATATTTTTAATTACATAAGAACATTCTTTGCACACACAAGATTGTAAATTCTAAAATTTACAGGGGTAAGCCTTTAGAAGTTTTTTAAACTGAATTATACCGCCAAAAAAGGGGGGGGGGGGGGGTTATCAGATGCCCTTTCTGATGTAGTGGATTAATTTCAATTTTTGATGTGCGTTCTCCTAAAATGGTATTAAAGTTCATAAATTATTTTTATATCAAATGTGATGTTCTTTTTCTGAAAGGTATTAAAATGGTTTATTTAAGTAAAACAGTCACGTGAGGAATTACACTGCTGTAAAATATTGTTCTGAAGCTCAATTTATTTCTGACCGCCTTTAAAACAACATTTCTCATATGATGCATAATTTATATTCACAAGTGCTAAATATCTAATTATGTTAAAATTATAGTGCATGCACAGTAAGCTACAAAACAGAACTGAAAATGCTGTAGTCTATTCTGCTTAATAGTTCATAATACTATTACATGAATCCACATATGGAGGGTCTGATTCTAATCTCACACCAGTGTAATCAGCTGTTATATAGGGTTACCATCCATCCGTATTTCCCCGGACATGTCCGGCTTTTGCGTCTCTAAATAGCTGTCCGGGAGGAATTGGTAACAAGGTTAAAAGGTCCGGGATTTTTCCCCCTCGCCTCCCTCCCTCCCTTCCATGCAGAGTGCGGCTGCTGATTGGGTGGCTGGGCCTGATTGAGCCGCTCCCATTGGCCTCCAGCAGCCAGAGCCCCTCCCCTGCTCCCCCCCCCCCCCCCCCCCCCCCCCCCCCCCCCCCCCCCCCCCC